>NW_010334911.1:45060-51650 GCF_000700745.2 Antrostomus carolinensis | reverse complement strand
TGGATGGCATCCCTTTCCTCCAGCGTGTCAATCAAACCACACATCTCGGTGTCTTGGCAAACCTGCTGAGGGTGCACTCAATCCCATTGTCCCTGTCATCGACAAAGACGTTGAACAGCACCAGTCCCAATACCAACCCCTGGGGGACACCACTCATCACCAGTCTCCATTTGGACATTGAGCTGTTGACCGCAGCTCTTTGAGTGCGACCATCCAGCCAGTTCCTTATCCACTGAGTGGTCCATCCATCCAGTCCATATCTCTCCAACAGGACAGTGTCAAATGCCTTGCAAAAGTCCAGGTAGATGACATCAGTTGCTCAAAAATAAATCATGAGACTTCCTCAGGCCATGCTAGGAGCCAGCATCACCGAGGGTCCCACCCTGCCACAGCTCCCAAGCATAAAGTGGGAAAAGACTGTTCAATCAGGGGAGCAGCTAAGCAGCAGCAAAGGGAATGGTGGTAGGCTGGGCTGTACTTGTACCATTATGACTGGTGAGGCTGGTGGGACATGGTAGTGTCTCTGGGTCTCTGACATCCATGGAGCTGGCTGAGTCAAGCTTGGAAACGCCCAGACTGTAGCCAAGCCTCACTCAGTGCTGTCTTTATGGTGGTTTCGGTGCACATTGATTCACATGAATAGTAAGTTGTCTCACAGTGGCTGGTGTTCAACAAACTTGCTAGATGGGTCTAATCTCCAGAAAGGTGTAACATTGTGTGGGGTTTTTAATTGAGTAGAGGGCATCCTGGCATTTCAAAGAGATGCCAAAGTTAGAAGATTAAGCAACTCTGAAGCTGACAAACAATAAACATCCTGAGAGGTCAATGCAGTCCACCCAACCTCTGCAATGTCCAAAGAGGTACCACCTCTCTCTCATGATTCAGAGGGGCTTAAGGTGATGAGACTGTGGAGCATGCTCAGTGCCTACAGTTTTATGGGACAAACCCGGGTGAAGGAGCTGGGTGGGTGCTGAGGCACATCCTATTTTCTATCCAGAGAAGGGAGTATCTGAGGTGGGACTTGAAACATGTCATGAACCAAACAAGAGTTGTTCATAACTACAGATGCTATTGTTAAAGTCTTGGAACTAAGATTTATTTCCTTAACACAGTATGTTTTTCTTCTTTGGTTGCATTCCGGATTTGTTACCTTTTTCTCATAATGATTAAGTGCTTTTGGGCTGCTGTATGTATAAAAAATTCCTAATTTTTTTATTTTCTTTGAGGGAAGTCCGTGTATAAAAAATGTGGCTCAGCTCAAATTTGAACAGACACTTTGAATCTACTGTATGTTTGTCTTCCTGCAACCACAACACCATGTCACCTCAGTTATCAATACACTGTACTAGGGTAGTTTTCCTGAAGAACAGAGTGCCATGCACTCACTTCTCTAGAGGCCCAAACTTAGATCCAAATGACAACAGACAAATAGCTGGAAGCATCAGGGGTGAGCTTGGCTGACACATGCACTGTGCACTGAGAGGGCAGTGGTTTACTTAAGAGTTGAAAGCTTGCTTTGATTTAAGGAGAGAACACTGTTCCCTTAGATTCTCTGGCATACACATGAATACGCAAAGAGATTCGCCCGACCTCATGAATGATGGGGACATGACATCTTTTTCCTCCTTTTCCCTGGGAAAATACACAACAGTCAATCAAATCAACCAAAACATCACCCAAATCATGAATTTCTTACTTGGTGTTCACTTGTCTGTACATGGTGAAATGGCCTTTGGCTTCAGCAGGCATTTTGCCCTTAGAGAAGACTTCATAGCTGACCTCTGCGTAAAGCTGTTAAAGAAGAGAGCCACCCAAGAATGTGCAGAAAAAGCTGAATGTCATGCAGGACTGCCAATCTTTCTGGCCTCATACCCACACCATGAGAGTAAGGAGAGCAAGACCCATCCCTCATCTCTCAGAGAGGGTTGGAGGTGACCATTTCTCCTCCCCTGCCCTGGGGACCAGAGGAAAGGACTGACCATGTGTTCATGCTGATGATGCTGTCTATCACCTAGGCCACACAGGACACAATCGTAGGTTGCCTTGGTTATCTTCATTACAGACTCGAACTCTCTCTTCTGGCAGGTAACACCACCAATGTGCTACAAAGTGTTTGTGTCAGTCAGGAAATTACTCAATTGACACATTTTTTAAAAATTACTATTATTTGTTTGCCAGTAAAGACTGCTCAGGCAACAACTTTCTTTTGATAATATTTCTAGTTACTGATTTTCTGTTGAGACACAATTATTTAATTCTTTGACCAAGTCATAAGCTCAATGATGCTGACGTAACTTGAAAGGGAATCAGTTGTATTCATTGGTGTTACAATCAGGTAAGTCAGAAGAGCTGAGAGCAGGCTGCATCTCCTTGTCTCTAGTAAATTTGTCACCAGCACACTGAATGCAATGATGGTTTGAATAGTTCTTTAAAAATTTATCAATTGATGACACTGGAAGTGCAATATTCTAATTTTTATAAAGTTTGATTATTTTCAAAAGCAATTACACTACTTGGAAAATTTTATTTCATGAAGCAAGGTAATTTCAGTAATTTTTATTATTTCAATATTTCTTTTAGGTTAAATATTAAGTTAAACAGAAATGTAATGAGAAATCTGACGCATTTTATTAGATTTTGCTTTTTAAAGAAAGACTACACTGCATGTTTACAAACATATCAAGAATTTGCTTCTCAAATGAGAAATATCAGCTTGCAGTGATGAGATTTTATTCCTAATACATTTCTTAACCCTGATAATAGTAATGATATGTAGTACATTGTTGTGGCATACAACTACACAACTCTGCTTGGTAGTGCATGATAGTAAAGATGAGAAAGGGTTGTATTGAGAAAAAGAAGAGTCTCTTTCATTGCTGTTATCAGTGCTTTCAATGCCAAAGGGGTTTCAATCTGAATGTTTACAGATGACTGTACTTTGAAATGTTCTGTGTACAAAATGAATGGGTGTGTTGGTAAATATATATATCTCTATAATGGCAGGGCTCCTTATGAGGACAAGGTGGACTAAATACAGACTGTGGGAATATAAAACAGACGTGCCCAGCTTCTTGACAAGTTGGTGCAAAGATTAGTACTTTAGTGCTGCACTCAGGGGCCAGGCAGCACGTACATTGCATCATATTGCACAAGGAGAAAGGCATTCAGGAGGCAGGCGGGTTTTCCAACAGGAAGATTCAACCCAGAAATTACCTTTATATCGCACTTCTCTTTTAAGTTTAACATCAATGTTTAACTCTGAAGATTCGAAATTTTATAAATCTGTGAGCCTACACTGTGATAGGCAAGATTGACATATATTTATCAGTATAATTCAGAATGCAGTGGTCTCTTGAATGAATCCTCTTTTATGGATGGATACTAAACAGCTCCTGAGGATTTTCTTCAGATTAAATGCTTGTCCTGACACCTCTGCAGAGATTAATTCAGTGAACTTGACTGCTGGAGTTGGAGAAAGTTCCTGGTCTCACAAGTTTTACAAATGGGAAAATTAGATATGGTCCCAGCTACTAATTTTCCACTGGGCACAGAATAAACCTGGCAAATATGGGATGAAAAATGAGGCTTCTGTTCCAGGATTAGCCCCATTCAAAAAGTCTCAAGTGATCTTATGCATTTTATTTGTTTATGGTTATAAAATTTGAAATTTTAGAGCCTTTCATTACTGGTGGTGGAGGTCTTTGAGGGCAAACTGCAAGAGCATGTTCTTGAAATGTGCAAAACATAATGGGTATGTTGCTGATTCCTTTGAAAAGACACTCTATTGGAAAGAAGTGCTGCCAACACACATGGCAAGGACTGTGCCCCTCAGATCTTCTGCACCATTTTGAGAAGGCCAATGGGCAAGTCAGCTAAAAGTAAGCAGCTAGGTAAGTAGGTTTGGGCACCAGTTTTGATAAAGCAGGTCGATGCATGCACGTGTCAGAGCTCTGTGGTATGTAAATAGGCACCTCAGTGGTGAGCACATTACAGGTGGGGGATAGATTAGATGGGTACACATGTGAGCAGCAGAGACATATGCTCAGTTTCCCAGATTTGTCCTAGGCTTTTCTAGGGCTGAGTCAACCAGTTGTGCACATATGTGACATATTATGCAGGGTGTTGTTCTGTCTTTTCATTTTTATTGACTACAGATTATCTGCTATAATTTCTGATTTTGCAATGATGAATCATCTCACTGCCTTCTACAGTCTCTCTTCCCTACATGGTAAGACAGATTTAAATTCAGTCAGTACCTACTGACATCATCCCAGTTTGTTTTTATTTTCTGGGATGCCACCCTTAAATGCACAGCACTAAGTTTACACATAGAGCTGTTTTACATGTACAGTAAAGTTACCACTAAGTCATTCTTCCTTTTTGTCCTCTAGAAAGACTGCTGTTTCTGAAAAATCTCCAACCAGCATGGTCCCCGTAAATGTTTAATTTTTTTAATTCAAGGGTATAGTAGGGTTTGAAATTAAGTTACCTACCTGTATTCACCCAACTGGGTCAGCAAAACATTTATTTTGCTGTTCTGCAGCTGCAGCAAATGCCTCCTGTGAGCCTGCTGGGGACCCCCGGTCGCTCATGATGAGTTGGGAGCACAGTACATGTCTTTCCCAACACGCAGTGCTCTACACCCTAAGCCACATGTATTTTGATGACTTCTACAAAGGGAGGGAGTGGAGTTGGGGAAGAAAAGTTTTTAACAGCCTCTGTCTGCATCAACACAATTCAACCTCCTTTGTTTTGATTGTACCAAACTACGATTTGGAGCAATATGAATTTCAGGATGGATGCAAATCTCTTGCTGGTCTCCACTGAGCAGGAGGGCAGCTGTGTGGAGCTGTGATCCCAGCCACAGCTGCAACACCCTGTTCCCCCAGCAGCCTTGGCTGTGTCCAGGCAGAGATGGTGGGACAGGTGATCAGGGACCTCGAGGTTTGCCCTGGCAAATATTTCTTCTGCATGCCACTATGCAGAGATCTTACAAGTCATGTTAACACCCTTATCTGGGCAAACCTCTCTTCCTTGCCAAATGTAACACCTCAGGGAAAATTTCAGCCCAAGAGCTTCAAAATCAACTGCAAAAAATGTGATATCATCACTTCTCAGGATACCTCCAAAACACAAATGCTGCAAACAGAATGGGAGGGTTAGGGTTAGATTTCCTTGATTTTTCAGAAGATTTGCTAGACTTGCTTGGTGCTGTCTCTTTTTATACACAGTTCCCAGTCCTCTCTCTGCATCTGTGTGTGTGATATCTACTGCAGCGTATGCAGAGATACACAAATTTTATCTTTTTAAAATTTTCCTCCAAAGTGGAGTTCTCTCAGCGATATTTTGATTTGCACAGCACAGTGTGCATTTCCTCTGTGAAACAAGAAAAAGAGGTGCAGAGTCCCAAGCTTAGATCTGGGTTATGCCATTTTAGTTATATGTAATTGCACCTTTATTTTTATGTAATTTCTTCTGGTTCTCTGCTAATATGCATATTGTGCTGCTAATCTTTATGATTGTTTTCTTTTCCTGAGGATGCTTAGCCAGTACAGAACTCTGACTTGTCCACCCACAATGGTAAAGGCATATACTTCCTAACATAAACTCTTTTTCTGCTTGGTGCAATTCAGCCTAATGATCTGCATAAAGCATAAAGCATAAAGCATAAAGCATAAAGCAGATCATTAGGCTGAATTACTTTTTATATTTCATTGATATATTTTTTATATTTCATTGATGCTATATTTCATTGATGCATGTTTCATTGATGCTATGCTCAGACAGAGTGGTGGACTTTGTGCACAAGTATATCATCAGGTCCTTTCCAGGTCTATTTTCAATTGTGGTTGTCAGCAAATTACCCTGAACCGTATGGGATCAGCAGAAAGCTTTTCACTCATCTCCAAGGAGCCTGAAGTCTTATTGTTTGTTTCTTATCAGACATAGCCTATCACTTTGGAGCTCAAAAAGGAAAAGTGTTAATATGTCATAAATTCATATGGCAAGTCAGTGTATGCCATTTGCATGTCACTTTACCTAACAGATCTGAGACACAATATTTAAAATCTCTCGCTGGCATGTATGTCTCGCCCTTAAGAGCTTCTTGTGCTCCTCAGCCTGAGCTGCACCTTCTTTGGAAACAAGTACAATTCCACTAAAATAAACAGGGATATACTGATTTCTAGTAGCAAAAGATCTGCTCATTCTTTACATAAATAAATGCAGAAGATTGCATTGCCCAGACTCATCTGTCAACTTTGCAGCATACAATGGAAGAACTCAAGGACGGAGGGAAAGCATCTGGAAGTGGATTCCTGTATAAAGGAATTCTTTTTTTGGCTGGAGAAAGCCCACACCGTCTGTGACATTTTCCCCAGGTGCTCTCTTGCCACACTAATTTGTACCTGTATTGGAGATCTCAGGTAAAGGACTTCACCCTTTTCACCCAAGTACAGCAGGTTTCCTGTAAGATATCTGAACATGTGCACATGTACATGCAAAGAGAGAGAGTGAGTACTTACTCATGTGTGTGCTTTGCATGACAGGAGGATCAGAAGAGGCAATAATGGTTTGTCATTAATAATAAA
>NW_010334911.1:43509-45041 GCF_000700745.2 Antrostomus carolinensis | reverse complement strand
GGAATGCCTGGTTGATCTATTCTTTCTTTACATATTTATGTGTGTTATTTCCAGTGTGTTATGAGACCTTAGTGGTTTTTGACTGATTGCTTTGTCTTCACTTACTCCAATGTGACTCCATCAGTTTCTCTGGTGCTGAACCAGTGTATCTGAGCATACCACTAAATGTGTATTGGTTCCCGTGCTTTGTCATACAGATGTGATGCACAGCAGAACCAAACTGATCCTGAGACCAAACATATGGTGTGGTTTGTGGCTACAAAGATCAGTGATGAGGACAGCACCCTCCAATTGCTCCAGTGGTTTCTGGTAAATCTTTCATTTTTTTCCCCCTTTAAAAAAAAATAAAATTACTATGAAACACTCCATTCCTATTCAAATCCCAAACCAATAGCCAGAGACATTTCCTAACACTGGTGAAAATTTACACTATCAGTCGCTTTTTTGTGATAGGAGTGGTTTGGGTCTTGCTAGACTTGAATGTGTCTAAATCTCTGCTGGTGCCATGTGCTGCCCCAGCTGCCCTGGTGGCTGTGCTGGCAAGTTCATCAAGAGCTGCTGCCTGTAAAGGTGAAGTCTTGATGTATGTACGGTGATTGGGATTTTTTTTTCTTTTACTATGTTTTAAAGTTAGCCACAGTTTCCTGTTGAAATTGAAGTCAATGTTCACGGCATGCTCTAGTGTCATTTCCGTGTGACCCAACGTGCCACAAGCTAGGCTGGTGCGTGCAGCCCTGCTTTCCCCTAGTGCCTTGCTCACAGTGCCAGCATCCCTTGGGGACAGAGATCCTTGCTCCTGGTGTTCAAAGCCTCGTGTGGGTCTCTGCTGGTACACAGCAAGAAGCTGGCAGAAGTTTGACAACAATAGCACAGAAATGTGCTATTTGGGGCTCTTGGATTCATTGCTTAAAAATGACACAGAGATAAAGAATTTAGTAAGATTCAAATTTGGGTTCAGTGTTACATGAAAACAGAACTGTTGAGAACTAAATAATCAGAAAAATATTTGGAAAGGTTGCAAAGTGACAAATTTTGAAGATTTAGACCAATCTTTATGATCTGGCAGGATGTCTCTGAGGGGAAAAATTTATCCTGCCAGAAGTTTCTTGCAAATGCTCCTAAACCACCACTGTCAGCGTCAGCCTCTGGGGTCCATATAAGATGACCACTGGCCTGACTGATTTGTAAGTACTGAACAACAGAAAATAAGATTAAATCAGAGATTAATCCACTTTATATAACAGTGACCACAACCAATGTGACAGACATGATGTACAGTTGCAGCAGAGAAAGAAAAATAATTTCCATGAAAAATAGAACGTGCCAACCAAGAAATGACTCAGTCTTTGCAGCATTTCAATAAAAATATCTTTGACACTCTGTATGGACCCACCTACACTCATATATAGTGTGAGTAGTTTAAGATGTCTAAACTTGTCTCACAATCTCAGGTCAAAAGGAAATAACTCATTAAAGGAAAAAACGGTAAACATGATTTAAGCACTTTTGAAAGGCACTGTGCTAATAGCGTG
>NW_010334911.1:27363-43486 GCF_000700745.2 Antrostomus carolinensis | reverse complement strand
CTACACTGACACAGTTAATATGCCTTGCTTTGGTTCCAAGAGACTGTCCCACCCAAGAGAGAGAGTTTTTTGGCTGAGGAAACTGGACAGTGCCTGCTGTAGCCCATGATGAAATCAATTATCCCGCCCCTACTCCTGAACTGAGCCTGCATGTGCTCCCATCAGCTACTGGGCAACTGTCAGGCATCAGCCCCCTCCATTTGGGCTGGACCAGCTTTGCCCTAGTGACCCAGGGAGCTGTTTGTAGCCCATTCCTAATGCCTTGAAACAAAACCCCCTCCTTGCTCAGCTGCCACAGGAGCATCGGTTTCCCGTACTGCCCCAGCGCTTGTTCAGCAGCACTGCACGTTGCCTTGACACTCTCAGTGCACCCTGATAACAAGTTGATTTGCATGTCACAGCTATTGGCCCCTCCGTTTGATGGCCAACAGCATTCAGCATTTTCTGTCTCATCCCAATGACCCTCTCTGCCAGGCTGTAGCTCCAGGAACACAGGTGGATGGGGACCCTGTGCACCAGCTAGGGACCTACAAGGACATTTCTGCAGTGAGGAACCATGGAGGCTGCCAGCTCCTCGCACCACAGGACTGCTCAGCATTGATGGCTGTCACCCACATGTGGCCAGAGCACTGGCAGCCCCACCATCCAAGGCCTGGTAAAACACTTTAACCTTTCTTTATCAGCAAGGTGGGCCTAGATAAATGACAAAGGACAGAAGCACAGCAGCAGCTCAAATGGAGAAAATACATCCTGCTTATCATTATGGCTCTCAGTAACATCAAGGCAGCTTGGCTGAAGTTCAGCTCTTTACTCCAGCCTTCATCTGTGCTGTCGTGCTTGTTCTCATCTTATCTGTAAAGGTGTTAAATGGATTTTCCATCTCACTGTGGTTTTGACACTTGTATAACAGGTTTGTTTTGTTTTTTTTTTTCCTGTGCTCAGGTTTTCTCTGGAGCTATGATCTCCAAACACAGCTCAGGAAGCTAATGATGCTTAGTTTGGAGATCGGGATCTCCCTGCCTCAGCCTCACTGACTGTTGTAGCTACTTCTTAACTGTGAAAGAATCTGTCTTTTTCTAGGCTTAGGGTGGGAGTTTTAACAGCCATTTAACTCTGCTCTTGAGGGATTGGAGATCTCTCACTTTGGTGGGGAAAAGCTCTACAATTCTTTTCACAATTCCACTCTAATTTACCTATTCATATCCTTTTTAAAGATAATCTAGACTGTTGTACATAAATTACTGTGGAACAGTAGCTACTAGTTGATACAAAAAAAGGAGAGAACACACACAGAGAAAGATCTTCTTTTTTTTCTGTCTTTTTGCTTTTATACACGCCTCTTCCCTCAGTATACTTGTGGCTCTTACTATTGCACTGTCTGCTTACCAGCTCAGTAGATAGAGTCCAGAAGCCTGCTGAATTAGGTAAGTGTACAGCTATTTTTAACTGAGTTGAACGTTAGATGTTCGTATGGCATGTTGTGCAACAGATATACGCTGGTGTCATATGACATTCTGTCCAGACACTTGTCCTAAATTTAGCTCTAAATTTAACCTGAGAGATGTAGGGCAAATAATTAAATGTCAGCCTTGCAAAACAAACCTGTTGCATTGTGATTTGAACCTAAAGGAGGCATAAACCTCTGATCCTCTCTCGTGTGTGCTCAGAGCAGTCAGTGCAGAACAACAAAGCTTTCTCAGTGGCAGTATAAAGGATAGTTCATTTGATCAGGGCTTCAGATATTGTATTTATTACATATGAATTGGACCACATAGCAAAAACAGCACTGGGCAAATAGAGACAATGGTGCAGTGTCCTTTAGCACAATCTGTTCTGGTTCTTTCACTGCTCTTGTCTGCACAGCAAGTGATGATGTCCCAGGCCTGGTCATCTCATCAGGGAGAGCAGGCCAGTGTAGCACAGCAGGAGTCAATGTGGATGACAGCTTGTTCCCCTGCTTTGAGTTTCTGAGTCCCGTGGCAACAAGCCCACTTCCAGCAGCCACCTTCAGCATTCATCCCAAGCCAGGCTGGAGCCCATTTCTTAGGAACCAAAACCACCCACTTCTCCCTGGGGCTGTGGACAGGAGGGTCTTGCTCTGCCTTGCCACCCCAGCAGCACCTGCTAGCCTTAGTTTAACTCCAAGCATGTAGACCGTCCTAATTCCTTGGACTTCATTGTGCTCAAAGTTATGGACATTTCTGCAAGATGATGAATTTAGGTAGGGGCATCTTTTGTTTTTCAAGGGCTGCTTATCTGTGGCAATAGTAAAGAAAAGACAGATCCCTATCTAGGAAGTATGTTGTTCTCATGTCAATGTGAAAGAGAGCAATGCAACAGGTCTTATTGCATACAGCAGGCACAACGGTTAGAAACAAATCAGTCTTAAAGGAATTAGAGGCTACCAGAAAAATGCATCTGTGTTGGTTTTTTTGCAGGAGGGCGGAGGGGGGAAACATGCTGGTTTTGGTAGTAGGGGAAGGGGCCACCTTGTGAGAGCAAAAGCTCTCCTGGCTCCAAGGCAGAGACCCCCCAGCCCAGGCTGAGCCAATGAGCACTAGAGAAACGCCTCTGTGAATCTGTATTTGTGAGGGGAAGGACTGTCCTGAAAAGAAGAAGGAGGAGAGACCATTGACCTGAACAAAAGATGACCACTGGCCTAAACAAAGAGAGAGCCTCGTTGCCAGGAGGAAGGAGGAGCAGGGGGAGGACAGAGAACCTCAGACACCCAGTTCAACACATGGAGTAGGAGAGGGCAAAGGAGGTCCCTGCAGCCCATTGAGGTTCAATGGTGGAGCCATATGTAGGCTATGGAAGACTCCACGCTGGAGCAGAAAAGCTGAGCCTGAGGGCAAGTGTGACTGAATTGAGACCCTGAGAGTCACTCAGTGCCAGAGCTGGGCAGGGGCACCCCAGAGCCAGGGGGTGAGGATGTGCTCTGGGCTGGAGGTCCATCTGCATCCCATGGATGTCCCCATGCCAGAGCTGGAAGCTGAGCCCAAAGAGGTCCGTGACTCCATGGGAAGATCGCTTTGGAACATCTTGTTCCTGGACTTTCATTCCGGGAAGAGTGGCAGAGTTCAACTGACTGAACCCCCATTCCCTGTCCCCTGTGCCGCTGTGGGGGGGAGGTAGAGAAATCGGGAGCAAAGTGATTTGAGCCCAGGAAGAAGGGAGGGGTTGGGGGAAGGTGTTGTAAGATGCGGTTTTTATGTCTCACTGCTACTTAGATGATTTGCAACGAATTAAATTGATTTTTCTTTCCCAAGTTGAGTCTGTTTTGCCCATGACCATAACTGGTGAGTGAGCTGTCTCTGTCCTCATCCTAATCCCATGCCCCCTTTGTTGTGATTCCCTTCCCATCTCATAGGGTAGGGAGAGTGAGTGCAGGACCACATGGTCCCACCTGTGGTTAAACCATCACAGCATCAAAAGAGACTTTGTTCATTAACTAGCCTATGGGATCAAATGGAGAGGTAAAAAATTATTGTATATTTCCAAAGACTTTTTAAAACTGTGGAAAGGTTGTTTCCCATCAAAATCAATTTCACTTTTCCGTCATTGCTGTTTTGGAGTTGCTGGTTTTCCCAACACTTTTGTTATTCCCAGCAGCTTGTGTCTCTTGCTGCCCTTCTCATCCTCCTGCTCCCCTGCAAGAGCCTCAGAGCAATGGGGTTGTAGCAACATCTCTGAATTTTGTGGGTTTTGTAAAGGTCAAGAAAAAGACAAATCTTTCATTACAATTCTTACTAACATACATTATAACATAAGATAAATGATATTTGCACAGCAAAGAGTAACTATAAGATAATGTTTATGCTTGCCATCTTCCTCCGAGGAACATGTATTTGTTTATGTAGTCTTTGGGTTGTGTTCGCTTCATATTAGCATTTCATGTGCTCTCTGACTGATTCCTCTTTCAATTTGAGTCAGTGGATGTGACCTTATGATGACATTTGCAAAGAGGCAGTGACTGCAGTAGCTGCACACTCTTCCAAAGCTCACTGGCAGGGCAGGTCCAGGATGAGTCATCAGATACCTGAAATGGGGGGCTTAGGACCCTAGCTACTGGGTGTTCTTCTTCGTGCTCATGTCATATTTCCAGAGGAGTGAGGATTCTGTTTTGCTTGCATCTGAAAGGCAGTAATTTTCTGTGAGGAGCCACTGTGCAGAGGTGGAAGTTGTACACTGAGACAAAGTCCACCTTGAGTCGGGGGTGTGAGTCAGGAGCCATTAGCATGGAATAAATTCCTCCAGAATGGGGAATTATGCTCTCAGTAGGGTGATCTGAAAAAACCTACTTCTTTGCAGCACTGAAGTATTTAGGCAGTAGAGTCAGCAAGAAGCAATATATATTGTATTTCCTACCCCTGGGCATGAGTGACATCCTGCACCTTTTCCCATACAAGTGCCTCTGGCTCCTTGCCTCTCTCAGGGTACTGGGGCCAAAGCAATCATTAGTTCTTGCAAAGGAAATTGAAACCATCTTCCCCTGTGGGAGTTTCTATCTCCTTTTTATTTGAACATGGGTTGTATAGCAGGAGGTACAGGAAAATTGCTTTTAGTTCTGGTGTTTGCATTTAATCTTTGGGAGCGTCTGATGGAAGCACAGCATGGCAACACTGACTGCAAAGCTCTGCTCAATGGAATGCAGTTGCAAAAGGCACAGAGATATGTGCCCTAGGTCTATGCTCTCAGTGAAATATGCCACCCAAAGCATCTTGCTGTCTTTCTACAGTAAAAAAAGTTCAGACAAGATACATGTAAGAAGGGCACGGGTCCAGGTAATTGGTGCACAAAGCAGTATGCTGTTCTGTGGTAAAGTATTATGAGGATTTTCTGTCCAGGAACTTTTACTGTCACAACTAAGCAGTATTTTCTTCCTTTCAGAACAACCACCCATGTGCCAAGTGTTTGGGTGCAGTAGAGTTACTCATTGCTGGTAGTTATAGGCTACGGACAAGAATACAGTTTATGCCAATGTCCATTCTCACCTGGATTTCTTCATGTGGTGGCACATCTGTGGTAGCTCTGCACCCAGAATGAGGCTGTAACAAGCTCATTGGTTTCCCAGGATGCACGAATTAACTTCATTTTTTTCACTAACCTCAGTTGCCTGACACAGTTTTGTCTTAAAATAAAACAGCACTTAGAGTTGAAGGGCTACTTAATTCAACTTGTGGAAGTGGAGACTCTGAAAAAAACTCTCAAATTAAGGAAATATTAAATGTGCTTTCCTAACCTCACTTCTGCTTGTTATTTTGAGGAAACATGAAGAATAGAGCAAATCTTGCTGTTTATTTTGCCATTTGTTAGTCTCACATGGTCATTCTTTTTTGCTGTCTCTAAGATTCAAATCTTTTTATTGCACCCTGTTTGTGAGACCCTAGCTGACTCCCCCATCAGCATGAGTTGGCTATTCCCATCATTTTCTATTTAAATAGAAAGCAAACAGATCTAATATACAGTGTCTGAGTTTGAAATCTGTCCCAGAAAATGGTGTAAATGTATGCATTTATTTTTGCAGGTGACATTTTGTAATCTCTTGCAATGTCTTGGGGTTAAGCTGAAAAATGCAGATCCATAACTGTGTGTGCCCCAGGGAAAATGTTAACAAATCTGATGCAATGCTAATAAATCATAATGATTGCTATTATTATGCTTTGGATGTGTTGTGATAAAGCCACAACACTGTTTTATTGTGAAAAAAAATCAACCCCCAAATGTGTGATCTCATTCCTGTATCGTAATATTTCTGTAATTAGTATTTCAAACTTCTGTGAGGTCTTCCTCTGAGGATACTGAAGTATTTCACAGATACTAATTAAATAAGGTCTTATTCAGCAATCTCTATCCATATAAGTAGTCTTGTTGGCTTCCCATCTGCAAGAAATTTTGGACTCTTCACGGAATCACAGAATGGTAGGGGTTGGAAGGGAACTCCAGAGGTCATCTAGTCCAACTCTCCATTAACTTCTCTAAAGTTAAGGTGTTTGATTATTTCTACTTCACTAACGTAGAAAATGAGACACAGAGGAGTTAAATTATTTACTCAAGACAAAAGAGAGAGTTAGTAGTATCTGAAAATAGATCTTCTGAAGCGGAGTCCTGGGCTTTTATTGGAAAATGGTGCAGCAGCATCTGCAGGAGCTCCAAATGTATCAAAGGGTTGAATGGGGCTTTGCAAGGAAACCCAGGAACATAGGAAGAAAGGGAATTGCAGTGTGCTTGGTGTCAATTGCATGAGGAACCACCTGCAATGTTCATAGCTGATGGGACCTTGAGCCCCAGTATCTTTTTTATAATCAGACAGTCCATCCTGGAAGACATAGGCAACCTCACTCTTGCCTCTGCCAAACGTGAATCTGCATCACAATATTGGCACTTTTCCATGAGGTCAGTGGGATATCAAACTGACCATAAGAGTGCCAAGGGTGTGGATCCAATAAGTGACTGACAAAAGGCAAGCAGAAGTGTTAAATGTGGGAGATATTCACTCTTGGTTTTAAGCTAAGGCTGGTTACAATCTTAAAGTAATATCAGGGAAAAAAGTGCTGGGTGTTGTTTAAAAGTCATGGAGGGTTGGCTGACAGGTTTTCAAGGGCGTAAGAGTTTCACACCTTCTTGGTGACAACATCCAGGGCTCCTTTGCCTGCCACAGTAACTGCTGAATGTCCATAACTTTGGACAAAACAACAGCCCTAGCACTAGTTATGAGGGGCAGTTGGTTTTGCAGGCAGCAGAGAAGGTGGATGTGTCTGATACTGGCCATCCTGCCATGCTGGAGCAAGTCAAACTGAAAAGCAAGCATGGAGAGGGAATGATGCTGGTCCTGAGAAACCCTGAAAGCAAAGGAGGTGAGTTGGAAGGGATCACCTATTAGTGGATTATATAGTCTGACTAAATCGGTTCCCTTCAAGATTGCTCTTGTTAAGCCTTAGACAGGGAGTGTTTATGCACTGACAGGGTGAGCAGAGCTACCCTGAGGCTTGATAGCATACTTGGAAAGGAGACCAGACCCATTGCAGTCTAGGCTTTGTTCTCTTTATATACAATGCTTTATCAGGGAACCAGTGAAGCAGGAGCTGAAGGAAGAAGCACAGGCAACATTTTGATACGGTATTATACTGTTTCCCTTCATTCACTGTATTAGCTGGACAAATACCTAGAAACCTTCCCAAACTGAGTATTATCCCCATGTTCCAGCTAATCCAATAATGACAATTCTCCTGTATGCACCTGATTGTTTTCTTCTAGGCTCATCCCTGGATCAGTGCTATCTCTCCCTCAGCCAGCTTGCCCTCTGTCAGATGTGGGGAACATGGCTACCATTTCACATTTATGGCCTCAAGGAGTCTGAAAGAGGGTCTGTTGTTTACATTTACATGGTACAAGATGAGTTCTTTTCTAGTAATAAGCTCTTACAAATACTACTTGGAACAGATTCACAGCTGCTTTTGTCATCTTTTGGAATCCTGAAGTCTCAAACTTGCAGCCTTAAAAATATATGAACCACTCTAAAGCATCATTAAATACCCACATAATGTTTCCCTGTTTTGCTTAACAAGTAGCAGCAAAAAGAAAAGTAAATTGAGCTCCCTTCTCCCTAAGTAAATAAAATTCTCCAGGAAAACATAATTTACTTCAAAATTATAAGGCAATTTTTTTTTCTCTTTAGGTTCCAGAAACATGTCCATATATGGTCTACTTGTCAGGGACAATAAATAATGATGTAATAGAAAGGTCAACTTTGTGTCATTTAGCTACAGGATGCTTGATGAAGTGAAGTTCTTCAGATAATGCAACAAAGAAGAACTTTAGGATGGGTAAAAGTTTCTGCCGTGCATCTTCAAAAGGGAAATCTGAGATTCAGAACAACTTATATTTTGGCTTGTATTCGCTGATCATGGGGTGATCCAGAAATAAACTCCAGGCTTCAAAACGAGAGCATTTCAAAGCTGTCCTGCAGTTGATCGAAACATCCAGGCAAAGCAGGGCGATGAATACCAGCAAGGATTTTCTGAATTAAGGCTTAATCAAGGAGATAACTAATTTCAGCAGAGTTATTACCCTTTTATTTCAGAACAAACAGGTAATGCAAATATGCATGTTTTGAACTTATTTATGCTTCTTAATCTGTCAGTTTGTTACATCTATGCAAATATTCATTCCTATAGCAGTTTGTAACCTAACACCCTAACACAGTCTGGGGAGTTTTTGTGGTTTGCTTTTGGGGTAGGTTTTTGGTTTTGTAAGCCATAAAACACTCACTGGTGTTGAGCAGAACTGTAGCTCTGCCATTTCCTTCTTTTTCTTTTACTTGTAGGTGATGTTTATATCTTTGTCCCTAGAATATCTCGCTCAGAAGTAATTGTAATTGCTGTGACAACATGCTAAGGTACAACATAGTGTCCAAGGCTCAGTGTGAAGGAAAAGAAATTATATCAGTAAATTATTTCTTCAATTTATAAATTTCCAGCTGGTATGACACAAAGCTAAAATTGCACCAATTGCTATGGGAATTAATGCTTTCTGAGAATAAATAAAAGCTTGCAGGTATATGCATTTCCAGTAAAGAATTTGCACATAGTCACGTTTGATGGCATTGTAACATATGCCAGACTGATAGGTGACCTGTTTTGACAGCTGGGGCTGGACAAGAGGATTTGTTTGCTTGGAGGATTCCTTTGGGAAGCCTGGCTTTGCTCCTTCAGCACTGGGCTAGAACTTGAGCGGTTTGCATAAGCTGTCATTACAAAATATATTTGCCTGTTGCCGCAGCTGGACAGCATGAGGTGTCATTCTTCTAATGTCCCAGCTCCAGCAGATCTGATGGGCACTGAAATCTTTCTGGTTTAAAAAATTAATTTGCTTCCCTGTGGTAGCTATCCAGTATAATATCCACTGAGAACTGCAAAGATTTATTGGGGAACTGACCTAAAATACAGCAAAAATTTGAGTACTTTAAGTGCTGCAAATTGGTCTAGGTTCCACCGCCAGCAGAGGATCTGGACTGAAAGGTGCCGCAGTAAGAACTAAAGTGGAGGCTTGGTCTGCTGTGAAGACTTCCAGCCGTGTTTACGTTCCCCCTGTGTGTGCTCCTGCTGCTCTCTGAAGTAAAAAGGCAACACATGGAGAGGCAAGCACGTATCTGCAGAAGCTGGAACTCAATCTTTCCTTGCAAAAAGGAAAATGAGCAAGCTGCTCCTCTTCTCTCTCTTTTGCAGCCTCCAAAGACTTGTTTTTGTTTTTAGAAATGTGGTTTATCGCATCCTGAGCCATAAATACTGAGGTCCTGTATTGAATTACAAGCTGACTGGGGTAAAGTTAGTGCAAAGGCAGGCAAAGTCCCTGGCTCTGCTCCCTTAATGACCTTGTCACTCACCTGCCACCCTCTTCTCACAGTAATAAGTAATTCTGCTAATTCTGCTGCCTGGGATCTATTGAAGGACACAGCCAGCCTTGCTAAGCTTTTCTTTAAGGAAGTGTTATCAATGGGGACCAGTTGTTTCAGATGCTAATGGTTTTGAATGGTGCAGTTCTGCATGTTCAAAGCCAGCTGTAATCCTTGTTGTTTATTTATGTTGCATCAGAGATCAGAGGCCCATTCTTCCCAACACAGCATGTTGACAGAGCTTGTGGTCCAAATAAAATAGCAACCTAATTGTGTTTGTCTGTGGCCTCTGCCATAATGTGAGTGGTTACTAGTAGTCATCCTGGTGGCAGTACCTTTGGTTTGGAAGATCTGCCAGGTACAGCTGCTCATTAAGGCAGGACAGAGTGTCACAGCCTGGCCCTGGCATAAGTATTTAATTTCTAACCTACCTTCTGGTCACTGGCTGCAGCTATGTTACCTCTGCGTGGCACAGGCCTGATTTCTGCATCTAAATAAACAAACTCTCACTGAAATAGGGATGGCAAAATTAAGAATCAGGATCCGGCCCTATGTGGAAATGATGATAAATTTAGATTCAGAAGATCTGGTCAGACTGAGCTATTAAATGACAGCACAGGCAGCAGTATCCAAAGATATGTCTCTGCCAGGAGAGATCACTAATGAAGCCATTCAGACCTGAAGGCAAAGCTGTCTCTAAGGAATCACAAGAGCACTATACCCACAGCTTTAAAAATCAGGTTCTGCTCTTTCAGCACATGCAATGCTGTGTGCTACCTGCACATGAGGATGGGCTCCTGGGCTGCCAGAGAAATGCAGGGGACAGCCAAACGCTAAACCTCTCCCAAAAACCTAAAGGTAGGGTGGACAGTAAAGCCACTATTTAACTTCCAAATCTGATTCAATACTTTAAACCTACAGTAAGCAGGCTTAGAGCATGCAAATAGATTCAAGCTGCATTTCAAAAGACCACTTTGACCGGATCTTACTTACCCAAACTGGTTCAACCATTCTTTACAACAAATACTGGGGTTTTTTCACACCTTTGTTACAAAGCTTATAGCTTATAGCACATTAGTCTAGTGGGCTTTGTTAAGGTCGTGGTAGTCCACCACTGGCCACAGATGGGGTTACCTTAGCCCTGCTGTGTCAGCTGAGCCAGGGTAGGTCTGGGTGAGTGCAGCCACCAGGCGATGCCCCCAAGCTCAGCTGGCACGAAAGGAGGTTAAACTGACTCAGGCTGTGTTGCATTAGCCTCCAGCCGAGGGCACAAGCTGGGCCTGTTACCGCAGCCCAGCTGGCTCATTGGGACTTGTGACAGAAATAACTTGAACCAGTGCCTGATCCTCCTGGCTCCACAGCTTCCAACAAAAGCATCTCCAGGTGGAAGGGGAGGGTGGTGGCTCTGCTCCACTCAGGCCGTCACACAGGGAGCTGTATGGAAGAGGCACGTGTCATACCTGATGTCAAACTCAAACACACCACACAGGTCAGTCTGAGGCAGGAAAGACAGGTGGAGGGAAGCAAGAAGAGCTTGAAGCCCAACTGGAACCATCTCTACTTGGGGTCAGGGCAGCCAAGGCTGTCTTTGGCTATCAAGACCAGCCCCAGGATTGGCCTGTGACTCTCACACCTTCACTGGGGTTGTACCAGTTAGATGAGCAGAACTGAAAGCTTTTTCTATTTTGGGCCCCACGACGTTTCTTCCTGCAGGATGAGTCAGTGGCAGAAGCTGCAGCCAGCACTGTTGTTTCTGCACTCTGTGGGACTCCTGTCAAAATATTTAGATTAGTGAGGATCACCAACATGCAGGGAAGGTTCTCCCTTTTCTCTGAGAGTGGGTAGGACCCAGTTAACCCATACAAAGAATAAGACGGTGAAATAGGACTGATCTCCAAACTCAAAATCTTCCATTTCCCTCCCTGTGCCTCAACAAGGTTGTGCAACAAAAGGAGGGAGGATGTTCAGAAATGGCCTTTATACCTAGATCCTTTGGGGATTTAGTGAGGCACCTAAATCAATTAGCTCCGCTGTGCCAGAGTGCAGAGTTGCATTGGCAGTGGTCACCTGTATGCTCCTCGAAGCCCTGGCTGCCCACAAAGGGACTCCAACACCCAGCTCAGAAGCACTGTGAGGCTGGACCCACTGCCTTCTCTGCTTCCTGTGCTGTTAGGATGCTGGCGGTGGGGCTGGGGAGATTAAAGAGGTGAGATCTGTGCCCCATGCTCCACTAGCACAGGTTCCCTTCAGAGAGGAGCCCTTTTGTCTCCATTCTTGCATCCTCCAAAGAGTCATTGTGCATCACCTCCATTAGGAGCTTACAATCAGATCCTGTCCTTTCCTTTAACTGCTTAGTTTAGGTCTCTGAGTCACCATGAGGGCCAGGTTCCTACTTTTGGGCATTACAGTGCTGGATGCTTCATACAAGCCCTCTGACTCCAGCCTGTGGCTTTCACACATCCGCAGTGCACCACCTACTACTATGTACTGAGTGAGTACATAAGCTGACTGACTATGAAAGTGCTGCCCAGCTGCCAGGAGCTGAGCAAGCCAAGCAGCAGCAGAAGCTTCTAGGAAAACAAAGCTGTGTCATGGTTCTTGGCCAGGCGCGGGCTGGAGCACAGCCAAGGACAGGTACCGGAGCGGCTGGAGCGCGGGGCGGGCAGCAGCTCCGTATGGGAGCTGGCAGCAGTTTGATGCCTGGGCTTGGTTCCTTGGGACAGCAGGGTCATAGCAGAGCTGAGTGAGGCACACCAGTTCTTGCTGGAGAAGGTAACCAACAGCAGCCATGAGAGAACTGGTTGAAAAAAATAAAACCCAACAAAATTGGGTTTAATTATTTACAGCAACAGAAGGTTTTATTTTGGCAGTTTTCATGGCTGTAAAATGCATCCTTCATTGTTAAAAGTCATAATGTCAATCTGGAATCTGCTGGGCTTCCCTTTACCCTGAGCTCTTCCCACTTCTTCTGGGGTTTGCTTGGAGTCTGAGGTGGCTGTTGATGTGGGAGGTATCACCATTTCTGAAGAGAAAACCTTAAATCCAATGTTTTATGTTACTTATGGCTTGATTCAAGCTCTTGCAATTTCTTTAAACTGTATTAGTTTGGTTTAATGGCTCTGTTGCCATTTGAGGAGCTACCATTTCTTTTCTTCCAGGACCATCTCTTGGCCATGCACACAGCAGCGAGGACTGCTAGAGCATGGTAATCTCCTGGCACAAGGCTTGCAGCATGCTGGATCCCACAGGATCTGCTGTCAGGGGTGCCTGGTGTGGCAGGAGGAAGGTCCTGCATGGCAGGAGGCTGGGTGGCTCTGCCAAGGGGACCCAGCTCGGCAGGGCCCATGGCCGGGCAGAGCAGGGCTTTGGGGAGCTGGAGACCAGCCCTGCATTGGCATCGCTGGGGCAGGAACTGACAGCCCCGAGGCAGGCAGCTTCATCAGCAACCATGCTGGTGCGCTCAGCCAGCTCCTCACCTCTCTGTGACCGGGGGATGTGCCTCCATGGTACCTTTCTGCTGCCTCCTTGTCCTCCCCTGCCATGTCCACAGGCAGCTGGTAGCTGTTGCTCCTTATTTACACAGCTCTCACTCACTGGCATGCTTATAAAAATCAAACCTATTAAACCTTGTCTGTCATCCTCTTAAAAGAGGCAAGCTTTTCCATCTCTTCCCATGAAATAAGCTCTTGGCTGTTGAACACTGGTAGCCAGAGTGCTCTCTGGTACCCAGATGAGAACTTGCTAGAGCATCAAACCAGTCATGGCATTAGTAGTTCCCTATCACTGCTGGAAATAGCACAGTATTTTGGATTGTCTTTGCCTTTTTTGAATCCACACTGTGATGGTGGTTCACAGTCATTCTGTGATTGCTGAGTGTGCCCTAATGTTTCCCCTTTCTCTCATTTCCAGCTCTCAGCCACCAGTTTTTAGAAGAGAGTCTGACCATAAGTCTTTAGCTCATGACCTTGAACTTTGTTCTGTGAAAAGCAAAAAATCAGAAGTGAAACTGAGCAGTCTTATGTTGCTCTCCTAGCTGACTGAAACAGAGAAAGTTACTTCAAATAATATTTTGCATGTTGCTTGAGAGATCTCCAGATAAGGTGGAAAAAATTACTCCACAGTCTCTTTACACTTCATGGTAGAGAACCTCACCTTGCAGAAAACCAGCAAACAGACTGACAAACCTCTTCCCTTAATTTCCTGCAAATACAGCAAGAAATAAAACAAACAAAACCAACAAAACAACAAAAAGATATGTCCATTGGTGTTCTAAATAAATTCATTTCAAAGCTGTATCTCTTTAATCTTATAGGGATTTCCTTTATCTATTTTTCTCTTGAGCTGTAGTAACCAGAATCCATAGATAAAAACCTGCCTTGCTTGTAGCAGTCACCTTCCCTTTTTTAAACACCAGCTAAATCAGCTACTTCTATGTGACAGAAAGGAGTTAGTTCATTAAGTTTACATGCAGTTTTTAGCTGATAAAGTTCTCTCCCTGGTGATGGATTTCTGAAGGGTTTTCTGGTCAATCTAATCAAGAGGCAGAGCTGAACAAAAACACAGGATAGTTGAGTTTCTCTCTTTCATCTTCCAGATTTTGATGATTACAATTTCCCTTTACAGGAAAGAAAAAAACAGTGATAATGGCTACAACGGCAGCAAATACTCAAAGACAAACGATAGGCTGCGAGGAATATAGTCTGTACAGTAGCCTGAGTGAAGATGAACTTATAAAGATGGCCATCCAGCAGAGCCTGGGAGAGGACCCTGTGGGTCAACCAGCTGCCCAGAGCCACCACAAGTCACTGGTGGCAGGTCCCAGCGAGGCGGGTGGCCCCCTGCAGCCACAACCCACCCTACCGCATCTACCCCTGGCAAAGGTGAGTGAGCGCCTGCCCAAGCTGTGCCGTCCCAGCAACACCCTGCCCAGCAAGAGCAAAACAGCTTCCCCTGTCTAAAGACGTGCTTTCTCATTAGCTTTCCTGAGCAGCTGCTCTGCGAGTCTGTCATTAGTTTGAAAGCCAGAGTCTGCTATAAATCTGATGAGGTCAACAATTCACGCCCTCACAGTGAACTGACAATTTGCTTGATGTTGTCTGTTTTAAGCAACAAATAAAATAAGAACAGGGGCACTGCGACAAGCTTTCCGGAACAACAGCAGCCCTGCCGCGGCCAGTGGCTCCTTTCCCCCACAGGGCACACTGTACCCCAAGCTTAGGGTTTGCCAGAGAGGGAGCACAGCATTTTATTATGGGAAAACACAGGAGAGAGGCCAAAAATAGGTATACAAAACAGTGTGAGCTGGCTACCTTTTACATACTGCAGTCTTTAAAGAATGTAGTTATTTCAGACCAGAGTCTGACCTGAAGCACACCAAGCTCAGCCAAGAGTGGCTCCAGAAACCAAAGCATGGTGGCATCCCCCTTCCCTGTGGTGCTGGGCTGTGGGTTACAGAGACCTGCTGACAGTTTCAAACCCAGACATTGTTCTCCTTTCATTTTTCAAATGGCAGATTTCTCAAGGGGGGAGGGAAGAGGTCACAAAGTCACTCCAAAATCAAGGAAGGATATCTTTTTAAAATAACTTTTTTTAATAAGCTGGGAGTAACTGAAGCTTTTTTCATCCTTCTTTCTCATAACTCCACTGTCCTCTGACACCTCACTCATTACCACCTGTGATTGTTTGGTTTCCAAGGCTGGGAAACTGAGGACAATTTGATCAGCAGTAAGCATGTTTCATAGCTGCAGGATCAAGATGCTGTACAGCAGGTGGTCCTGCGCCCATCAAAGGTCGTGGCTTCTCGATGTCGTTACTGAACGTCCTGACAGCTCTGCTGCAGGGACCGGATGTGGGGGAGAATAAGGGCTTTCCTGGCCGTTTGGTCCTGTCCTCCTCGGGGGTCCTCTGACACCTGCTATTTTGGCAAAAGGCAGCATCTGAAGTTCTGTGCATTAGCCTGTCCTGCCTTTGCCTCAGCCTGGCAGCTTTTGACGTCCCACTGGAGGGAAAATCTTTGCAGCTTGTGGCTCCAGATCTGTAGCATTGCTGAACGCTTCTGTCACCTGGGAGAATCGAGCTGGAAATGGAGCCAGCACCCGGGGGCCCTAGGTCCTCCTCAGCCCCCGCCTCCGACCTGCTTGCGTGGCACTTCAGAGGTGATGAAAGTCACCTCGCCTCGTGCCTGCTTCCTGTGCGGTGGTGGTAGGGTTAACCTCACTGTTGTCTTATATGGTCATTTGAATCCCCTGATGCTTCCTCAGAGGGCCAAAAATAATCTCGAGCCGAGCAAGCAGCTGAATGCAGTGCAGAGCAAGCTGTGGCCATCTGCTTTTATTCAAAGCCCTGACCGGCAGGCTCTCTCGCTCCGTCTCTGTGGATGTGTGTCTCTGTTTCTGCCTCAATATGACCTGTTTCTCCTATTCGGAGTATTTCTCCTTATTTCATTCATGTCATCGCCACTCCAGATTGGCGGCCCAGCCAAGAGGCCGTGCTCAGCCGTCCAGCTCGGGGGCAGCCTGGGGGGTCAGGCGAAGGTACGACGGCAGCCTGTTCAGCACATCCCAGCCTGTGTAAGTGCCTCCTTCTCCCTCTCCTGCTTTCCCCTGCGGTCAAAACAAGCCTTGCTATCCACTCTCCACCTGAGCCAGCTGTTCTGGGTGGTGATGGTGCCTAGTGGGGGGAAATGGTGGTGTTCATCTGGAGGAGTTCATTAACTGCTTAGAGGGGTCT
>NW_010334911.1:0-27302 GCF_000700745.2 Antrostomus carolinensis | reverse complement strand
CTGCCCTGCACCATGCCCAGGCTCTTGCAGCTGACCCAGATCAAACCTCCCTTGTTCTCTTCTCCCACTTCATCCCCCTCCATCCCTTCAGTGCACACATCCTGGGGACTCTGGGTCATTCAGTAGCTCTGAGGTGACAAGGACAGCAAGGGACAGATGCCTGTGCTGTGGTTTGTTTACATAGGCTGACTCCCACAGTAGGTGAAGCAGGCAGGTGCTGACAGTAACTGCATTGGTATTAATTCACAGTTCAACAGTGGGGAAGAGTGGGGAAAACAACATTTTATAGCAATATATAAACAAAGTGAGAATGTCCAGTCATTCAAAGTATTTCCTAAATGCTACTGAGATGCCATGCCTGTTCCCAGCAATACCTACACTGTCTTGCCACACTGTGGAAGGCTGCTGGGGAGCTGTACCACACCTTACCTCCCCAAGGAGGAAACCAGCTTGACTGACTTTGATCCTCCTGGCCACATTTTGCTGTTGGCAGACACTGTAAACAAGCCTAGGTGAACAGAGTCACGGATGAGGAGAGCAGACAGGCAGAGTGGTGGCCCAAGCTCTGCCCCAGTGCCTGTGTGTAGTGGAAGTGTCTGGACCATGATGGGTTTATTACAGCTCTCTGAGCAGCAGAGTAGATGCAGGCACCTGCCTTTAGCTATCAGATGAAGATAGGAAAATGTTGTAGGCAGCACTTCTGTGTCCTGCAGAAAACTCTCTTCTGCTCTTTTTAATCTACCCAGTTCAAATTCACTTTGTTTTATCCATCTTACAAGTCCCTCCCTGGATGCACAGTTGCAGTGACTACCCATCCACCACTCTTCTTCCTTTCATCCCTCACCCAGCTCTACAATCTTGTCCACCTCAACCTGCACCCTAGCTGATCCAGGCTCTATCCCAGGCTCTCCACTGGCATTGCCCTCCCTGACTTATATGAAAACCTCTTTCTGCTGAAACATTAAGCCTCCCTCACCCCTGTCACTTGCCAGCTCCCCTTGGCCACACTGAAATCACATCCTTTCATTAAGTGCTCTGCACATCTTGCATGCCTCTCTGCTGCTCTGGGTGCAATGACTGGCGGGTAGGCTTGTCTTCTGCATCATGAAGCTCAACAGAGTTCATTCCCAAGAAGGTTGGGATAAGGCTAAGTGACTGTGGCTTCCTCTGCTGCCAGGTAAGAGCAAGAAGCCACAGGAGAGCATGACGGCACCACTTTTATAGCCCTGGTCTCAGAGCCAGGCAGGGATGATAGTTGGCTTCACCTGGGGAGATGTTGTTCCTTCATGCTGCCTGCATCTCCGCAGGCTGCCAGGAAAAGAAGGAGCTTCCTGAACCCTTCTGTGCTCCACTGAACCTCTTTTGCAGCATTCAGAGTTGAGCCCACCATAGATCTTTTCTGCACTGACTGTTTATTGTCTCAGCTACTGGCCTTTGAAATGCAGTAATTCTTTTAATTCGCCTATAAGGTTAAGATTTCACCAGATCTTCAGGCTTCCTCCATAGTTCTAATACTCATTTTTTCTATATCTGATGAACTCCAAGAAGTAGAATGTGTTGGGTTTTTTATAACAGACAGCTATGAGCCAGGCAGAAAACAAGGATTTCACAGGGAGATTCATTAAACTTTCTGTACTGATCTGGAATTTGCTTGGCTAAAGCATCTACAGCCTGGTCCAGCAAACCCCCTCATCTTACTCAGGAATCATTTAAGGTCAAGGAGCCTGACAGAAGTTTGCTTCATTCAACATCTGAGGGCTGAAGCAGAATAGTAACTGATTCTTCACACATTTTTAACCCTACCACAGATCTGAGGTACCCTCTGATTTCACTGAGGTCTCAGCTAACGTGATTTCCTTGCATTTGCTGTGTGCCAGCCCCGTGCACAGTCTCCTGCCACGGCCCACCTGGCAGGCAGCAACTCATTAAGTGCCACTAACTCTGTGTGTGCCCAAATCCCAAGGTCACAGTGAGCAGCCCTGCATGTGTAACATCAGCCTCTGCACAGAACAGCAGATGGCTTCAGCAGCCTTGTGCCAGTGGCTTTTAAAGATGAAGATCCTCCCCCTCCTCCTCCTCTCCCAGCCAAATATGCCAATTGCTGCTGTTAACTGACTTCAACAAAATGCTCAATTTCAAACGCCTATATAAAAATCTATTATCTATACAAAACAAGCAATTTTAGATTTAGTCCCCAGGGTGCCCTAAACAGTAGGGAGACACAGCATGTCCCTGGGACCTCAGCCCGGCAGTTATTGGAAGGTCAGTTGATTCCTGAGGCCAGGAAGGCAGCTGCCTGCTCTAGCTGTTATCTCCTCAGGCAAAATGCCCAGCTTTGCGTCCCATATCTCCCTCCATTCCAGTTACTATTTTTGTGACTCTGCTGTCTTGAGATCACTGCTTCCAGCTATAGAGAAGCAAGTGGCACTACGTACTTTTTCACCTGGGAAATGGTGTCTTTTCCCATTCCTTGGCATGTGTGTTGTGTTCATTTGCTTCCACTCCAGGCCCTGAGTTTATCCTCAGAGAAGCAGCTTGGTGACTTTTTTTTCCAGTGCTAAAATCAGTATTAATGGCACAGATTGGGTACCTCTGGGCAAGCTGAAACTAATGATGCCTGTGTGAGTTTCAGGCTGTTGGTCTGTCCAACCCCTGCAAGGCAATGAAATCCAGTGCTGCTTCTGTAACCTGCACTAAATAAAGAGGTTGTACCAATAATCTACTTTTTGAGGACTCCTCTGCTGAACTGCCCATATTTTTCCATCTCTGATCTCACTCTGTTGTGGCATTCTAGACCTTTTGTCATAACCAGAATTTATGGTTGTTCTCATCGTTACTGCCCTGCATGACCTTCATCACAGGCTGTATTCCTACCCTGGTGATGATAATAGTCTTTCTGAGACACTCGCCTCCCTCCCCAGCCTCTCTGCCTTCAAGGCTGCAAGATTTTATCCTTAGAGTTAGTTCAAACCAAAAACTGTCCTGTGTTTTCAACATCCTCTTGTTATAAGCCTCTGAAAATATAGCCCACGTTCATTTTTAGCAAGTCCTCATTAGAACTGGAAAAATGTTTCTTCCTTTGCGGTGTTTGCTGTCACGAAGTTTAACCATTTGGTGCCTCAGAATAAGGAAGCAGTGGCTGCCTTCTCCCAGCTCAGCTCAGCAGGAGCAGGACCTGGCGCTAGAGCTGGAAGCCACGCACGGAGCCGCTGCCCACCATGGGCAAGGTTCCTGCCCGCAGCCGCTGCAGGGTACCAGCTCCCTGCCTCTGCTGCACTGCCGCAGGCTCAGCCGGGGTGGAAGGAGGGCATCCGGCCCTGCTGCAGGCACTGCTGACCAGTGGTACCAGGCACTGCTGACCAGCAGTATGGTGGTGACCAGGCAGCATCGTGACTCCAGCAGAGCAGGGAGTCCCACGGCAGCTCTCGCTGTAGCTCTGCAGGACTGGTGTGCCCAGGTCAGCCCTGCTCTGCAGTTGCTCTGGGTTGCTCTGTGGACTGTGCAGAATGTGTGCTTGGCAAAGGGAAGGCTTGTCAGAGCAAACCTCATTTGTAGGCTCACTTGTGTCTCACTTCTGGGGGGCATGGAGCACACCATGCTTTTTGTAGATTTTCAGGGTGAGCCTTTTCTTGAAAGTTTCAGAATTAGGTAGCATCAAACAATATTACTATCATGTTATTTTTCTTTCTGCTGCTGAACACTGAAATACTGCTTTAACAATTTTCAGTGATTCTACACATTTCAATGACTTTGTACTCCAAAGAGGCTTTAAAATATGCCCTCCCTTCCAAATATTATTTCATTCCTTTTTCTCTCTGTGCCTAGAAGTTACTTGGCCCAGTGGAGCCTGACAGTGGTTTGCTGGCTTCAAGTGGACCATAACACAAACCACTTCACAGCTTGGCACCAGGTCCCAGTTGGGCTTCCAGAGGCCCCTGACTGTTGCAGTTACTTGGGGACCTGCTGACTTGGCTAAGACATTTGCAAGAGTCCACTTGTTGACAAAGCTAATGGGTCTGCTCCCAAGCAGGCTTCTAAAGACTAGATTTTTACAAGTGTACAGCACTTAACATGTCTTACTGGGACACCAAAGACACATTTTTGAAGGTCTATAATGTCCACAGTGGTTATCATTTCTGAAAATTTGGGTACTCAGTGCTGAAATAACAGCTGGGGACCTCTGGAGCCTGGTCGCATGGTCACGAAGGGCAGCTCAGAATTTCATTTGAGTGGGTGGATATTTATTTTTTTTCAGTCCTCCCTGGCTCAGGAAAGGAGAGTCCAGACCACCACTGTAATGTTCACATGATCTAACCAGAGCTCTCCCTTCTTCATAACTGGACCAGCTACCTTCTGAAAACAGGCTTGTGTAAGAGAAATAGGAAGTATCTTTAAAATACAAGCACAAGATTTATGGACAATTTGTGCTTTAGGGCTAAACCACCTGCAAATCAAAGTTAAAATTTTCTTAAGGGATGAACAGGGACAATCCTCTTCAAAGCTGATCTTGTTCAAGAGATCTCATATGGAAACACTTTGCCACGTGTAATTATCACAACTATGGATGTTCAAGGCAGTGTACAGAGTATAGGTGGAGCTAGTCTTCCCCAATTCCAGATATCAAAAATATAAATATTTTTGTCAGAGATTAGTGACAGTTATATTTTCCTTACACTCCAAGGTAAGATATTAGCACCTCCAGCCAGTGATTCTTCTGTTGTGAATGGCCAAATTAGAGCAGACAAATTTTACCTCCACAGGCCCTGTTGCAAGACGTATTAGGGCCATGAATACTTAGTATAAAGGCTGTAGGGGTTCACTATTTTGGCTAACTGATACAGTGATGTTGCTGAAAAAAAGCTTCTCAGTAATGAAGGAAGCAGTAATTGGGTTTTAATCCTGTTTTAAAGGGAACTTGACCCTGTAGTGGCAGCAATCAAGGATGGAGATGAAAAAGCAGTATGTAACATGATGAAATCAGGAAAAGACCTTTCTGAACCTAATAAGGATGGCTGGATACCCCTCCATGAAGCTGCTTACTATGGCCAAGTGGGTTGCCTGAGCCTGTTGCAAAAAGGTCAGTGAAATTAAAACTATTTCATTACAAAAGGGAAAATAAGAATATGAATAAACTAAAAAGCAGAATTAGCAGCATCCCAATCCTTGCCTGAGACTGTGTGTGAAGTGTTTGGGGTTTTTTTTCAGTCTCTGAGTGTATATTAATTTCACCTTCTCTTTGAGAATAGGTTTCCAGACCAAAGCCTCTAAAAGTTAGGATCTTCAGGAGAAAATCATATCTGGAGAGATCTTGCCAAGCCCTGGATTTCTCACAGTAAAGCCTGGTAGCTGAGCTTTCAGCTGTTGTGTGCTGCTCGGCTGCCACAGCCGACAGCAGTGACCCCAGGTCCCACCAGCTGGAGATCCAGCCCAACACCTCTTTGCTGGTGCTCGAAGGTGTTTAACTACTATAGTTTGTTTTCAAACTGCTACTAAAGAGCAGTTACGCAGCAGCTTTCTGCATCACTAGTGGTGATAGCTGAACATTTTAGTCTAAGCCAGTGACTGATTTAGATACTTATTCTGAGTTCTAGTAACTTTATAGTATATTCTTAACTTACTTTGCTTATGGAAAAGGTAAAGAAATAAACAACAAACAAAACAACAAAAACTCACCTAAAACTCCGAGGATTTTGAAAGGTGATGGTGCTGCAGACACTTGTGTACTTACTACATGCCATCATGACTTTGAGCTCACTGTTTATTCACAGCATACCCCAACACAATCGACCAGCGCACACTGAACGAGGAGACAGCTCTCTACCTGGCCACCAGCCGGGGCAACCTGGACTGCCTGCTCTCCCTGCTGCAGGCTGGGGCTGAGCCTGACATCTCCAACAAGGCCAGAGAAACACCGCTCTACAAAGGTGAATGGCTGTGTTTCCAGGGATGCTGAGCTCTTCTGGCACCACCAAGGCAGAGCTGCAGGTGCACTTGAGATGTGGGGCTAAAAAGCAGCAATTAGCTCATATTTTGCTCCTTCCTCCTGTCATCTTGTATCTACTATGTCTGACGTGCCATGCCACGACCTTTCTGCTCGTCCACATCAGAGGCAGGATTATTAGTGGCTGCCCTGCAGGGTGCATGCTGCAGCATGGTGCTGAGGGTGGGGTGTGTGATGCTTAGTGGGGCCCTAAGCACAGGGTGTCTGCCCAATGTCCCAAATTTACAGAAAGCAGAAAGCTGGATAGTACAGGAATATGTATGCTTTCCTGAACAGCAGGACCTAAGTAGCTGTTAGAGGTGTGAGTACAGTAACTGTAGACACGCCAGTGATTCACAGACTGCGTGGGCCAGGCCAGGCTGTGTGCTACGGGAGATACATAAACAATCCAGTGAGGTAGAAAAAGTGTTTAACATGGATATATAACTTCACTACTGGTCAGAAAAATACTTTATTTAGTAGAACAGCATTGCATTCATGATATCACAAAGATTCAGAGAAGATGATCTCTTACACCTTTCTGTGCCTTCCCCTTTTATTGACTGCTCCTGGCATGACTATTTTTAGTGCTCTAAAACATTAAAAGGCACATATAACTGGTTTCAGCAGTAATATTGCCTCCAACTTTGGATGCCTCACATTAGAGCTGCTCAGTTTAAAATGCCTTTGTTTTAAAAATCTGGCTTATACTCAGCTAAAAGAAAGCTGTTCAACATGCATTAAAAACACAATAGTGGTAGTAGTAGTACTTGTAGTAATAATAATAGTAGTATGAAAGCACTCTTTAGCCAGAAAAAAATCTGTTATTAAGTATATGCTAGTGTTGATGCAAATTTTCTGGTCTATTCTACAGAAAAAAAAAAAAAAAATTGAAAATATTATTGTAACACATTACACATCCCTAGTATGGAAGCAAATTAAACTCTGCAGAACTATCCATAGGTAGTTACAGCAGTACCTAATCAGATAGTTGCTTTCAGTACGTGAGTGACACCCATGTATAGGAGAGGAAACCATGGCAATGTCCCAAGGGAAGAATCAAAACCAAAAGTCAGGAGTTCTGCAAGAAAAAGACACCATTATTTCAAAGAAAAAACCCAATTGCTATGGTATGTGCCGGCCTCTCTTTCTGCACATTGTACAACAAATGCTAATTGGGGGTTGTGAAAATGGCTGCTTATTCTGGGCACATATGTTTTGGGGTCTCATGGTAAAAGTGTGTAGGAAGACTCATGATTTGGGATTCAAAAAGCAATGGAACAAATTGGTAGAATAACAATCAACAAAATACTATTGTCAAGAAAATACCTTTAGCTCAGATTGGTCCTGAACCATTCATTGTTGGAAGTCAAGAAAGTGCTACTGATTCACATCATTATTGTTTTCTAAGGATCCTTTTCTGGCCACTGTTGATTTGAGCTTTTTTTAATTGTCTTGTCTATATAGAGCTTTATCTGCAGTAAGATGATACAGAATCAGTTTGCACAGAATTTGGAAGGAAAGTGTTCAGGTGGTGTGATTTCTGTAATATGTTCTTCACAAATTATCTCCTGTACCTTGTCACCTCCCTGTGTCACCGTGGTGTGCAGTTTGTACAATGTGCTGAGCTGGACTCCCTTCAGTAGCAGGCTTGGCACAAGTCCTGCACAGGATGCTTAGCTGCCCCCAGGTCCTGGTTGAAGATTGGCTTCACTGCCACATCCATTACAAGCCCCAGACAGTGTCATTCAGCAAAAGCTCGGTCCTCATATTGACCTAGATGGATTTTTGGTCTTACTCACTATGGCCTAGTTGTATTACATTTCCATATGCTACATGAAATGGATACCACAACACCCAGAATCTTTTCAAAAGCCTGTCCCAATCACTTCCCTTTTTTCCAAAACAGCCTGTGAGCGCAAGAATGCAGAGGCCGCAAGACTCCTGGTGCAGTACAATGCTGATACCAACCATCGTTGCAATCGAGGATGGACTGCTCTCCATGAAGCTGTCTCCCGAAATGACCTGGAGATTATTGATATCCTTGTGAAAGGGGGTGCCAAGGTTGAGTCGGCAAACTCCTATGGGATCACTTCTTTATTTGTGGCAGCTGAGAGTGGGCAGCTGGAAGCTTTGAGATACCTGGCAAAATGTGGTGAGTACGGTTGTGCCTTTACATGTGTTTACTCATTCCATTTTTAATGTTTCAAAGCTCCCATTAATTCTCCCTGGCTCAGTTTTTCTGTCTCTGAAGACAAAGCCTTGCCTGCAGTGGTGCTGAAACCCTGTTCATTGTTGTTCCAGATGGCTGAATTCTGTAAGGTCTTTCAGAGAGCATGATCTAGATGTATGCACTTCAGCATTCATTCATGGTCACCTACTTTGAGAAGTAATATGGTGCTCTCTAATTGCATTGCCTAACAGCTTTCAAAACTTATATTGCTGCACACATACAGCCTAAAATCCAATCAATCATAAAAGACAACTGTAGGTGGTAATAGATGGCAGAAGTTGAACATTGGCCAACCCCATCTGCTCATGAACATGTGCAGTGATGGGCAAGGTTAGCTCTCCTCCACTAATGAATTCTGCTGAAAATAAATAAAGTACTATTGTGTAGTTTACAAATTTACACCAAGGAGAAGGAGACTCACTCTCCCCCATGTGTATGTGTTCAAACATATAAACAGAGTGAATGTGCTTCTAGTTTACACTAAACCTACCTTTACTGCTCCCATCATGTAAAACAGTTTTACAATAAGCACAACATACTTTACTACTCTTTGGAGGCACATTTCATTTTCACCAGGGGCTAATATCTTCAATGTAGGTAAGAACTGAGTCCTGCACTTGTGATACAAGAGCTAAACAGTGACGGAGAAAAGAAAAACTTTTTAAGCCATTAGTATGGCTAAGAAAGATATGAGAGTTGGGAAAAAAAGAATGTGTTCTGCTGTCCAACTAGCACTGTCAAGACAGTTTTTAGACTACTATTTTAGAAACTAAGCCAGAATGTGATTTGTGTTTCAACTTAGATGGATATTAGTATTTCCTTAAAGTTAAATTTTGAGAAAAATACATAGGAGAAAATCCAATAAAAGTGCCCAGTTGTTTCATGCCATGAAAAACTCCTCTGAGAATCCCAGGAATTATATCACTGCATTGTTTGCAATGAGAGATGTTCATCATAAAAAGAGTTTCTTTTTCATCTCTTTTTCATTAGGAACGTAGTCCTGTATTGTGTTTTGTCACTGCAATGCTCCTGATGTTTCCAGCTACAACATCTTCAAAGGGCCAAACACAACACAGATGTTTCAGTTTGTGGTGAGAGCACAGGGAAATGTTCTCTTTGGCAGGGAGTTTTCGTGATCAAACAGGAGACTGATTGGCTTCTTTATTGGGGTTTACAAGCAAAACTCCAGTGAACTGTCATTCCCATTTAGGATACACATAGACCAGCCTTCCTGAGGACACCATGGTACAGTATATTACAGTCGAAACCCAGGCTTTCAGGCCTTAAATATCTAGCATAAAAAAGCTAGATTCCAAATTGTTTGTGTTCAAAAAGTATTAGGTCTTGGTTTATTCTTGCATGTTCTTTATTAAGCCCCAAGTAAAATAGTAGCTCATTATATAATATTTATCTTTTTTTGGTAAAATTTACCATCTTGAGCCTAACTTGAACCTTCATGAAACTAAGAGATATGGCTTCAGGTGTTGAGTTTTGATATTAAATATTCGTTGACTGAGGCATACCCAAATGAAAGGGGATTAGAATTGTTGCTCAGTACTATGCAGATGTCATGTTATAGAGTCCTATTTTAACCTGGATATATATTAAAATTAAAATATAGTATAAATGCATTTAAAGTATGAATATATGGAGTATAAATAATATGTATAAATGTAAATAAATATGTATCATAAATACATAATCATAGAATTTTGGAGAGCACCTATTGAGATCATCTGGTCAAAGCTCTTGCTCAAGAATAGAGTATATACATAGTGTAAACACATAAATATGAATGCAATTATTGTGTCCAAAGAAAAGGCCATGCCATATGAAGAACAGCACATTTTAAAGTTTCTGCCTTTGAGATACAGCTGAATGGAGCTTAGATTCAGGACTGGCAGCTAATAATTGCCATCCACGTTAAACCCTCCCTCATAAAATTCAGCAGAGATCTATGATATGACTGTACATAACTGATATGACTGTATCACTTTTTCATTTTACTCTGATATGACCTCATTCACATCCCCTTGCAGCACATTTTGTAGCTCCAGTGTCATGGAGATGTATGCATTCATTCAAAGTATGTTGCTTCCATCTACTTTTAACCTTTTGGTGCTACAGAGATTTTTTTTCTTCCTAGGTGCTGATATAAACACTCAAGCCAGTGATAATGCCTCTGCTCTTTATGAAGCCTGTAAAAATGGACATGTACATGTTGTGGAGTTTCTTTTGTCCCAAGGAGCAGATGCTAACAAAGCCAATAAGGATGGCCTGTTACCTCTTCACATAGCAGCCAAGAAAGGGATTTGCAAGTAAGTTTTAGTTAATGTCATAGTTTCATCTTTTAGACCAGAATCCAAAGTCCTTATGAAGAGGAGAATATAATGTCCCAGATCTAATTCTGAGCATTGCAAGCAAAGTTGCTCCCAGTTGAGAACTGGGCTTCCCACTTGCAGAGTTCAGGTTGGAAATTATAAACTGAGTAGTGTGTTTGTGGGTTGGGATGGGATGGATTGGGATGGGGTGAGTTTTTAGGAATGTAGGCTGCAAGATCACTTGAGCTTTGCCAAGGTATCACCTCTTACAGCTAAATAACCTCATGTATCTTGGAAGTGGATTAAACTGATCTCCACAAAATATGCTCAAGATAGAATAAAAAAGCATCTCTGTGTGTGTTGAGGGGGGTTAGTCCTCAATAGCTGTTGCAGCATAGCTTGCAGTCATTTGCCTACATGAACCCATTGTGATTCTTCTGCACAAGCAGAACATGCTGCATTCAGCTCTCGTGTGTTCAGGTTTTATTAACAATAATTCAGATGTTGACAGTGGGAAGTGGTTAAGTGAATCTCTAGGGCATTAGTGAGATTATTGCTAGAGTATGGTGTCCAGTTCTCGTATCCTCCCTTTCAGAAACCTTTCAGGAAATTGGAAAGGCTTCAGAAAAGAAGTACAAAATTACTCATAGTCTGGAAAATATACTTTATTACTGGTGATTAAATGACTCTTAAATTTAACAGACATGCATAAAATGATCCAGTGGTTTGTTTCTGAAATGAAATGTGTTTGGGATAGAGCTGAACACATTCTTTAAACAGTGAGAAAAGTAACTAATGGAAAAAAAAAAAAAAAAAAAAAACAGGAATGGGGAGATTTACCAGTCTTCTGAAGTAGAGGTGTTTATAAGAGGAAGAGAAACTCCACAGCCTGTGATAAAAGATATCAATTTAGAAGACACTGACTAGGGATGGGATTGTTGCACTGTCATGTAAAAAGTGTTTACCTAGCTCTTTCAAGACCTGGGACATTGGAGCATGCCTCTGAGCCTGAACTCGTTTACTTCTGATCCTAGGGGAAGTTTTAGCTCCTGCCTTTAACCTCTTGCTGCTGGAAGAGCGAGTGGTCCACAGCTATTTTTGCAAAACACAATCACATCATGCAGTGACAGATGCTTTTGGTGACTGTAGTGAATTCTTCTGACTATCACAGTTTCTATCAAAATCCTTCAGCAATAGTCAAAGGAGACAGTATATCCAACTGCAAAGACTCTTTCTGGATATTAAAGCTATCCTTACAAACAACTGCTGTAGTGGTTTCTTAGATATTTCACAGTGTCTGGGGATTTAAAACTTTTTGACAGCACTACACCTTCCCATAGCATCTTTTATCCTAGCATTTAGGTCTGCTTGGGAATCCCAATTAAGCTTCTCAAATCACTTTTATAGACCTGAGGATATTAATTTTCTGTAGTTGGCATACACCTGCTTCTTTGTGCAAGCTGTGTATTGTAGAGGGCAGCCCAGTGTGAATTTATTGAATGGGTTTATATGCTTACAGCATGTACATGAATAATACCCTGCATAGACTAATGCAGGCATGATTCAAAGTTTTCTCTGGCGTTTGAGTTACAAAGACATTTTCTTGAAAACATTTTAGATTAGAAATGTGCCAGAGACAGAACCCAGCTCCAGTTGCTCACTTTCAAAAAATTTCATTTGAAAGTACAGTAAGTTAGTCTGAATCCAATTTGTATATAGAGTCTGGACCAGCTCTCTAAATCTTTCCTTCCTCTCTACAGTTCCACACCCCAATCTGAAAAGGAATTTATATGGAAACTCTGCAACCTGAGTCCATCCCCATGTTATAAAAGAAAAGGCCTGATTCAGACCTCACATATATTATTCCCAACAACCAGCAGCATAAATGGGACCAGAATTCAGCCCAAACTCTGAGTTCCTTCACTTGTAAAAGATTGAGCACAAATTTCTGTGCACAACTGCTGCAAAAGAAAGAAAAAAGATAAAGATCTCTTATAAATATTTATCTAAGTGACAAATCTTTAGCCCAATTGGCTGATCATTCTTAATTCCTCTGGTATTCAGTAAAATAGCACCCTTCACAGTGACCTCTCTTTGTATTCCTGCAGATTTAATACGTAATTCTGCAGGAATTCCTTGCTTTATTTTTTTGCCAGAGCACGAAGGCTCCCTACCATCAAAAAGCCAAGAATGTGGTCCCAAGGCTCAACTGTCAACTTATTGCTTGGTGTTTGTTTATTTTAAATGACACCTTGTCAATATTGACCTGAAATTCATAGGGGTCATCTCATCAGCTGCAGGACAATCCCCTTCGGAACTGAGATGCTGAGAAGGGAAGACTTTGTGAAGTGTGGGTAGATTTATTAAGTAAACACAAGTCAATAAACTCTTGGCATACTCATACTAAGTATGCTCTGCCTCCTCCATATAATTACTAACAAATAGAAATCACAGAAGCAGGTGTCAGGGATGAGGGAAAACTCAGCACTATTTTAAAACTGTACATGAAGATCAGTCCTATGATAGATGTGGGATGTGATCTGGCTTGTGTGGCCTTGGCTGCCTTCACTTGAGATGCCTTCTCCTTCTAGACAGACAGGAAAGACTGCACAAATTAGGAGGGACAGGTTCAAGCTACAAAATTAAATTCTGGTACAAATTTGATGCTTCCTGCTTTTCCACCCCAATAAATGTGGGGTACAGGGAGTGTACTGAGGTCTGGGACACTGCAGCATTTGGATGCAAAGCCTCAGTGTGGTACCCCTGTGGTGAGGTTCAGGTCCCCCCTGCAGACAGAAATGACACAGTGCCTCTTTAACTCAGATGTAAAGAGCTGGCTGAAGCACATATGCTGGAGGGAGAGAACAAAACAGACCCTTAAATCTTCAAAAGAGTTGATCATGGGATGACTAATGCTGGCACTTGGCATGGTGTCCTCTCCGTGCTCTGTGCCCTTTTTGTTATTATGGCTCTTACAGAACATTTGCTAATGGTGGGAAGTTGCCAGCTCACCAGCACCCAAAACTGCTGCTCCCTGGTGAGCATCACAGTGTTAGAAGATTAGTGAGGCTGCTTGGAGGAAAAAAAAAAAAAACAAAACAAACAAAAACCCCCCAAAACCCCACAACAAAACAAAAACAAAAAACAACAAGCCACACTTAATTTGCCAAGATATTTACATAATTTAAAAAGCCTTTTTGTTTAAAAATGAGATGTAGAAGTAACTTGGAGACGTCAACAGTCCATCCTGTAAATAGGAACATAATCCTGTAAAGTGTTATGCATCTTCAACTCTTATTTCAGCTCCTGGAAGTGTTGGAGGCTCAGTCTTTCACAGCATCATTCAGTGCACCACAGACAAAGGTTTTCATGAGACTAGCACTTATATTTGGCTGAGTTCATTATGTAAATATATGTCTGATGGTCCAGTGTCGAGACCAGCTATTGCACTCAAGCTGAAGATTGCAGCATTTTAAAGGAGACACACTACATGGTAGGAAAATGAGCTTTGTATGTTTGTGTGTTAGAAGAGCTGTTGATTGCTAGATAGAGGAGTCCGCATGGGAGGAAGAGGAGGAGAAGGTGTGCTTATCTTACTGACCCCCACAAGTTCTTTTTTTAGATATCCCTCCCTCCACAGGAATTATATAGGGAGCATGGGCATCTCCTGAGCCAGTAGACAGACTCAGGTTGGATGCTCCCTAGTATCTTTCTGGAAGTAGCTTTAAGATGACTTGTCTGTATTTATAGAATCAACCTAGTGCCTTGGCTAAACCACCCAACTTTATGAGCAGGAAATGAGGGTTTAACTCATGGGGCTGGTAATGCAGCTCCAATGACACCTATGGAGACATAAAAATGATCATGGATTTGTGACTGCAGGTTTCCTGTACGTCATATATTTGAACTTCACATTACATAATGAGAGCAGCTTGATTTATGTTGTTGTGTTTAAGGCCACATCACACTTTCCGACATCAATCTCTGATTACTGGGGTTTAGAACTTGGCTGTACATTTTTTCTCCCTGGGCTAAAGCATGGAAACCAGCCTGGAAAATATTTTTATTTATTTTTCTCCCCTTTCCTAATTGTCTTTTTGGCTCCCCATGGTCTGGGATGGATGTTGATAGCCCCATGGATTTGCCACAGCCAAAAGCCACACAGTGAGAGCATCCAGGATAGAGATCAACCCAGGGTAATAACTGGAAACGAAATATGTAGTTTACCCTAGCTCAGTCCTGCAAAGGAAGGTTTTGTTTCACCTCCTTTCTGGTCTCAAGCCTCTTGCTGAGGCTGTGACCCAGGAGGCATATTAATGCCTTGTGTTGGCACCCTTCTCTACTGAGCAATAAAGCAGTCCTGATGGAGATGGGGAGATACAACCTCTCTGCTGGCACCTCAGCCTGTACACCTGTTCCTCCAGTCCTACCCACACTATGGAGATGAAGGTGCAGAATGTCTGGGAGATCCTGGCTGGGTATCTGCCATTTGGGCTGTGTCATCTGAGAGAATTGCAGCAGTGTAGGTGAGGTGCCAGTACATCATTTCTTCCATAGTGACTGCCCCTGTAACTGCCATTACCTCATATAAATTGTTGCTCCACAAAACAGGGGTCATGCAACTCACAGTTTTGGTTAGGTAGGAGCACAGGGAGTTGTTGACAGATTTCAACTTCGCACCCTGGTTTCTCTCAGAGAGAGTTGTTCCTGTGCCCAAGTTGACAGGCTCTCTCCTACAGTTACAACTATCCGGCTATGATGTTCTGTATGATTGTAGATCCCTTAGATCCCCTAGAGCTCACTGCTGTTCACTGACTTTCCACCCGGCAGGATTGTCTCCATGCTGATCCCTGTGACCAGCCGCACCCGTGTCAAGCGCAGCGGCATCAGCCCCATGCACTTAGCAGCTGAACGCAACAATGATGACATCTTGGAAGAGCTGATCGATGCTGGTTATGATGTCAACTCCACCCTCTCCGATGAACGGTCCTGTCTTTATGAGGACAGACGCACCACTCCCCTCTATTTTGCTGTTTTTAACAACAACATCTATGCCACGGAACTCCTGTTGCAAGCTGGAGCCAACCCGAATGTTGACCTCATCAACCCATTACTCATCTCCATCCGCCATGGCTGCCTGAAGACCATGAAACTGCTCCTTGACCATGGAGCAAACATTAATGCCTATATAACAAGTCATCCCACCGCATTTCCAGCTACTATCATGTTTTCAATGAAGTACCTTTCTGTGCTGAAGTATCTCCTTGATCTGGGTTGTGACGCAGGTTCCTGTTTTGAGTGTCGGTATGGAAATGGCCCACACCCTGCATTAAATTACAGACGGGACAGACTTAATGATCCTCAGCTGTCCAAGGAGCCAACCGTAGTACAGGTAAGCACTGCCTAGTCTACTTACAGTACTCCGGAGGATGTCTCCTACACATGTATCTTGACAACTTTAACATATTTTTTCTCCCAACTTTCCTATGAGAGAATATGACTTTATTCTTACTTTATTTACAGAAAAAAAGGCTCAGTAAGAGTCTGTGAATGTTCCAAGTTGACGTTCAATGACAGCAGGATGGTAGGCAACAGCTGTTGTGGTCCTAGCTTGAATTTTCAGTGACTTATAGCCATATTGACTGCTTTGCCATCATATCTATGATATTCTTTTCCTCTGGACCTGAGATGCCAGGAGTGAAGCATGTTGTCTTGACAGGCAATGTCATATGGGCGGTAGCATATGGGCAGTAGAAACCTGCCTGCTTTATTTGCCCTGTAAGATTTGTTTTGCCTGATAGGGAATTTAAGCTCCCAGTTAAATTAAAATTGTTTAGTGCTTCACTTTATGAGGATAAACTAATGAATGTAAATAATTGCAATATCCAAGTCTACTGGATAAGCAGCCCTGGAGAGGCTTCAACATGCAATACAACAAAGAAATCCCAGCACAGCATTCTTTCTATTTTGCAAAGAATCAGGGAAGAAATAAATCAGTTTCAATTTAAGTGTAATTTTGAGGGATTTTAAATAGTCATTTAGCCCAAAGAGGTGGTTGCCCCTAAATGCTCCTTATTAGTGGAAAGAATAAAGGAAAACATTAAAAGATCCTAAGAGATCTTCACCTTTGTATCAGTTCTATCTTCCAAAAGACTTTACTCCCCAGTAACGTGCCTGGGAAACAAACAAACAAAAAGAAATCTTAGAAAGAGGATTGTAAGAGTCCATCAAAATAATCTCATATCCAAAACAGAGCTGTCTTCTTCTTGAGAGTGTTTGTCACAGTAAAATTGCTCCAGGACACCACATTTTTGTCAAAGAAAAATTAATAAAATATATCATCTCTAGTTCTTGAACAATTATATGGTAGCATGTAGAGTGAACAGAGGGCTGGAATTCCAAGGCAAGGAGAGAGGTTTTGTCTATAGCCTTCTATGATGTACTAGCCACTCAAAACCAGTTATGTTTTTACTTATTTAAGCACATTGTTTCCATCTGGATCTCACCTAAAACTACCTTTAGTGCCTAACAAAATATTAAGTCACTCACAAACAGTCATCACCTCAAAAGTCAGACCACATGAGGCAGAGGTAGCAAAAGCTGTGTAAAATTATATCAGTGCCTAGAGAGAGACTGGTGAGGGACAACACATACAGAGAAAAAACAATCCCTTCCTTCTGATATTATTTTAAATTTGCTTCTTATTTCTGGGAATTTGGCTAATAAAAGTAAGTCTTGTATGGTTCACCTACATGATATAGTTGTGATATAGCTTGTATTCTGAAATATAGAGGATCTTATGAAACTATAGCTTTCTCCACACAAAAGATGTGCATTTTTTATGTTCTTGTATAAGATTACATAAGGATAATAAATCTGAATGATTAGTCTTTATACAGTAAATACATTGAGCTACTGGAAGTTTAGTAGCATTACTGTTGCTACTAAATTAATGTGTCCCAGAGAAAAACAATGCAGAAAAATGGTTGCTGTCTCACTCCACACTTCCAGAATTCCAGTGTCAAAACTGTGAATGTGGGGAATGAAGTATCCTCCTGCCGCGAGAGGGCATGCAGGGGCCTCCCGAGACCGCGGGCAAAGTGCGTGCCAGAGGCAGGGTCACTTTGTCCCTGAATCAATCCCATTGCCTGTACTTGCAGGTTTGCATTATTCTGCTTTGTTTTGCTGTGCTTCTTTTCCTGCAACATATTTTGGAACATTTTTATTCCAGAAAACACTTTTGTAGGCTGAGCTTGTGAATAGGGGAGAGAAAAAAGGCAGGCAAGGTGTCTGGCGGAGGCAAGAAGAGGAAAGTAGTAAGATCCAGTGTTTTATTTCCCTATGTATGTGTCCTCATTTAAACTCTGACAAAGTGGCATTACTGGTTGGAGATGGTAGTGCAGATCCCCAGTTTGCACATCCTGTAACTGCATGGCAATGGCATATGCACTGGAGAATGACAGGCAGATACACTAAACTGAACTTCCTCTAAGTGGTCCAGGTAGGAAACTGTGGGTTGTCCACTGGGATCCTCCCAACATTACTGTATCTAATTTTCCTGGGAAACATTACATGGTGATGCCCACTGCAAAAAAAAAGGTCAGAAGAGTAGTAAATACCTCTGTGAATCCTCTCACCTTCCATAAAATGGCTTTATAATTTTCTGCAGCTTTATTCTTTCCAAGGTGAGTTAATATAGTTTTATTTCTGCATAAGAGTATCCACTTAAGAGTTTAATGCATTTTGAGTTAGAACTTATGCATGTATAATCAAATGTGATCTAGTTATAGGAGCTTAAACTGAACGAGGTTTAAGCTGGTGCATTTTCTTTCTAGTTTGGGGTAGGCTTGGAGGGCGCCTGCAGACAGTCTCAGGGACTAAGCTGATGGATGGTGCTTAAGCCACCATCATTCAACTGGGTTTGGTCATGTGCCTGTGTTCTTATCCACACAGCGTAATATAGTTAATAGTAAATTTTCTGATTGCTCACAAGCAGGTAAGTCCACAGATATTTTCACAATATGCAGCACCCTAACAGAGACAGATGAGGCTGTCTGGTATAATACACATTTAGATTAAAGCGGGAAGAGAAGTCAGTACTTTTTTGAAATGATACTGCTTAAAACCAGATCTGTAAGTCTGTTCTTCAGTATCTCCATCAGCAGCCCTTCAGGCAACGGCTCTGAGTACCCTGCACTTTGCAGTGGGGGGAACAGGTTTGCCTGACCCATGCCTGATTAAGAAAGATGCTTCTGCTCTGTATTAGGCCCAGGACAGTTCTCCTATGGGCAAGTAAAACCACCGGGGATGCAGCTCTACAGAGATTTCCCTAGACTTGTTTCTAGTGAGGTGTTTGATCCTCAAAAGCTGCACACACCAGTGGGTTCACCAGAAGTAGCAGGTGCTGTGCTCTGTCGAATCTTTTTCTTTCCATAAGCCTCCTCTGTGCGCAGTTGCCTCACAGAGCTCCTCCCAAGAAAGAAAAGGGACCCAGCACACTGGGTCACAGCACCCTGGGCTGCATGGATCTTTCAGCAGCTCCCTTACTGGCTTGGGGCAAAGATGTGAGAACTCCTGTGCCCTCCCACTTCTGTAGAAGTATGACCTTTGGACCCTGTAAACAATTCAGCATCCTTTTCATGCTGCGGAGCTAGGACTCCACCAGGGTTGTGTCCTCTTGCAGTTGGAAAGAGGGGGTTCTGCCTCCAGCTGCAAAAAAAAGGAGGCTTTAGTTGAAGTTTTCTGAAGGGAAACTGGTAACTGGTCTCACAGCTGGTAGAAGGGTGGGACCACCAATGCAGTCACGGCTGTTGCTAGCATTGCAGTTTCCATGAGTGCCTTTCCACTGACTGTAGTCACTCTGTTTTTCCTTGAAGTTCTGTGAAATGGTGTCTACTCCAGAGATTAGTCGCTGGGCCGGGCCAATCATTGATGTTCTCCTGGATTATGTGGGTAATGTGCAGCTTTGTACCCGGCTCAAGGAGCATATTGACAGCTATGAGGACTGGGCTGTCATTAAAGAAAAAGCAGGTATGGTCACTCAGGAGAGGATCTTGCACAAATAGTCCCACTATTGCAATCAAAACCACAGTTGCCATCTCCTCTTAGGAGTCATCCCTTAGACTCGACAGGATTTCCCTACTGAGATTGAATTACATTTTGGACCAGGTATGAGGCACTAGAAATTGCTGGAATATCACTGACTCTTTGATGTTAAATGTACAAAGGCTGTGGATCTGACCCAATGGGAATGAGCATTACCAACGCAGGAAGATCCATTTGGCTGTACCTGGGCTGCAGTCAGATCAGGGCAGGTGGGCAGCGTGACCATCTCCACAGCAGTCCAGCTGCCTTTAAAGCCCTTACTAATATTCTGCTCTCCTAAGCATTCTTTCCCTTAGGATCCAAAGTCTTTCATAGACATTATCAGAATTAGTTTTCTGGTACCAAGCTAATTTTGGTACATATTACATTTCTTTTCAGTGGGAAGACTGAGTACTGTGAAATGGTGTGTTTAAATCCTAGAAAACCCATTCCTAAGGCTGAGATGGGGTACAGCAACCCATCCTCCAGCCCCGCTTCTTCCCTATGTCATGCCTCAGAATAGATGAGCTATCACCAATGCCAGACACATCATCCCTCCATTACAGAAAAGCCCTGGTTTTTCAATCCTCCTCCTGTTTTCCTCTTGCCACTGACCTTGCCAAGCCAAGCTGTCCCTCACAAGTTTAAACCTGTTCTGCTTGTGTTTCTGACCTGCTTTCTGACCTTTCAGAGCCTCCACGACCTCTTTCCCATCTTTGCCGCATCAAGGTACGAAGCCTGGTTGGAAGAAACCGCATTAAACTTCTTGACACCTTGCCTCTCCCAGACAGACTGATTCGATACTTACAGCATGATTACTCACAGTGACCCCAGGCACACCGGACACGCAGCGGCTTCCCAGCATGGCACACGGTGTCATCGGCATGGCCAGGGTGCACGTCGTGCGTGGTGGGGAAGAACTGCCGGTGGCTTGGCTGAGCACCCTCCAATGACTAATCTAGGAGAAATATGTGTCTGAAGCATGAGCAAGAAGAAAATGGAGGAGAGATCAAGCTAAACATAGGACTGTTATTAGGTTTTCCAAGAGAATACACATATGATTCACCTCAGAGTTTGGTCTGCAAAGAACAAGAAATTAAAGCCAATACTGAAAAATTAGTAGTGCTGAAGCTATCAGTGAAGAATTCAAAGGTATACTGGGATTGTGGTGGAGCTTAGCATCCTTACTGCGACCACAATTCAGAAATTGTCAAGAGTCAACATATTTGGGAGAAAAATCACATTTCCTTCACTGACTGAGATTTTTATTTTAGTTTCTATTCCACTGTTTGGATTTCTGCTAAGTCTGTTGGTTGAGAATTCTCTGATACTTTGACACCATCTTACTAACACTTTTACTTGCATTTTTTGTACCTTTCTTGTTGAGTAGAGTACTTGATTTCTAAATGTTCAAATCTCAGAACTTTTTAACAGACTAAAATCCAGAAATGTTGATTCCTTTAAAAGTCAAGGAAAGGTTTATTTAAGAAGGCTATAAGAAATATATTTGCACATACTGAAAACAGTTCATTTTGTATTACATATGCAATAAGAAGCAGGTGAAATTCTGCTTGAGAGAATTTCCTAGACGGGGGATTTGAAAGCAACTCTGAGCTTTTTTTTTTTTTTGTGTGTGTGTGTGTGTGTAAATTAGAAGTAGCTGCACTGTAAACAGTAGCTTTACTCTGTCATGAAGCTGGTATCAGAACAGAACAAAGCCCTAGAGACGCAGGAATGGAAAGTGATGTGACAGAGAGAGGTGAGGTATGTAGGGCGAGGCAACACTGCTAAACCAAATTTATCTGTTCCTCTCATAGAAGATGTTGTCCCTACAAAACCCAGCCTTTCTTATGTCCTTGAACCTCTGTGGCTGTAACAATACCATCACTGGAAGAAAAGAGAGATTATTTCAAAATTATGAAGGTCAGACTTCGAGATTTCTGAAACGAATACCCAGAATTAGGCTTCCAAATCCTTATTTAGGTTCCTAAACAATGCCAAGTTGCTTGCACCAGGTGTAGTTCCACTTAAGCCAATGGGACCACATTGGGTGTCAGATATTACTGAGACAGAATAAAAGTCTAAGGATTTAGCCCTGAATCCTGGTTCTGGAAGTTTGAAGTATCTATTAGTTCCCTTTGACACTGACGAAAGTTATTATCTCAGCTTCTTTGAAAATTAGGTCACCTATTTACAGCTCAGATCCACAACTGATTTATGGCAGCTTAACAAGTTACCATCTATCAGCTGAACTCCTATAATTGTCCGTGAAATTCTTTTATTGATGTTTTTAACAAGTCACATTCCCTCACAGCTGGGGAGGCCAAAGAGCCCATGAACAGTTATTGGCAGTGACTGCAGCTCAGCTGACAGGTGTGACTTGCTGAACGACTGATTTGATGAGTGCCTCATTCCTGACTAGGCACCTAAGTAAGGATGGAAGAGCCCAATTTTGAACTATGTCCTTCCAGATCTTATGCTAGAAACACATTCATTCTTACCTTAGATGACAAAGCAGCTGTGCACCATGGTTTGTATGGATTACCCACCAGAGACCTGACAGATCTAGTTTTGTTTGTTGGCCTGCATATCATCCATAGAATCAGATAGAAATGTAAGTAGGAAAAAAAGGCATTGCACCAAGTTTTATTTGTGTGGAGTTTTATACCTTAACACAGGACTAAAAGTGTGTTGCACACCTACAAGTCTGTCTGGGCACACAGGTTCAGATTCTGCTATGGTTTTGTGTGAAATGTGTTCAGCACTTGTGGAACAATATGTAAGCAGAAGAATTGGTTACAGCTACGGGCACTTTGTCCATAGCTGTCTCCTTCCCAAATGCAAAAGAAGTTGAAAAACCACCAGAGTTTCAATTCACACTGAACAGTGATCTTCTTGCAAAGCTTTGGAAAGTCAGGTGAGGTTCTTCCACTGCTGAAATTTCATACAGTGACTTCCATTACTACCAGTTTAGGATCTACCCCCTTGTCTCTTGCGCCATGAACAGGGAATTGCTTCAGGTTGGAAAAATACTGGGTGGAGGGAAAGGGTTGGAGAAGAGGAAATTTTTAGACCAGTTTTGCCAATGAAGGCCCTGTATTGGTAAGCAATAGCTTGAGAAATAGAAAATCACCTGTGGAGTTTGTTTCACTTTATGGGGCTAAGCAGTGAAGGTCTGGGTCTTACTCATATTGATACAAATCAGAAGAAAGTTCCTTGAAATTAAATGAGTGTAACAGGGCACAGTCATAGAGGGTGATGGATACAGACAGGGCTTGGTGGAGAATATTTACTTAAGTGCTTGTTTGGCGTGCAGTGACAGCCCTGGAGACCACTGGCTGATGAAGGAGTCACAATCACCAACTGCATGTATAACCACAGGGCTGAGATTTCATAGGCTATCCCAAACTGGGAATTTCCTCTGAGCCAACATTGTTATGTATGCAATAGTCTCATGAGTTGCAATTTCTTTTTATGTCCTTGGAGAAGTTGAAAGTGGGTTTGAGTGGAGCAAATATGGAAAGTCAGTTTCTTCTTTCAACCAAGAGACCTTCATCTCTATTGGCAGACCCATGTCCTGGTTGCTTTCAACCATCTGTCCTAAGCAGGAGAGTCACTGAGCTGGAGAACACTGGTCTGATGGGAACATACTGAAACTGCGGGAAGGATAAGTGCACACTGTGCACAGAAACTGAGGAGACAAGAGTCTATTAGAGGGGGAATCTGGTAATTACCATGTTATTAAGTCCTTTCTGCTTGATCCTTGCAGCAAATCTTCACACACTCAGTTTACATTTATTTGCACTGAAATGGAGCCTGCTACCTCTCCACTCCAGTCATTGACATAATATTTTGTGCACAATACTGAATCTGCACAAATTCGATGTGCATTTAATGCATCTACCTAGAAGTTACTGTGAAAAGACAAATACCCCAAAACCTAAAGAAACCAGGCTTTGTAAGCAGATCAGTAGTTCTACTGCAAGGTAAAGTGGCTTGTTTATACTGACTGTGATAGATAAGACTCCTTCAGCAATTATGACTTTATGTCAAATAAGGAATATTTCATTTCAAATGTGTTCTAGGAATATTTCATGACCAGGTACTTGTTTTTTTACTGCAACATGTGCAATTCACTTGATGTTCTTGTGCACTTTTTTGATTTTTTATTTCATTTTGTATGAAAGCTTTTTCATTTACCTCTCCCTTCCCATTATTTATAAAAGCTATTGTGGTTTGAACAGTTTAAATTTGCATTGTTGTAGTAAAGAGCAGCTCTCAAATGTTATGTTTCCATCTTTCAAACAAAGTATGAATAAACAAGTAGATTCTGAAGAGCTATCAGTTGTCCTGGATAGCAACATTGAACAACCAAACACAAAAATATCCAAGAAAAGTATGAGTCAATTCAAACTTGAACAATTAATAATTTTGATGTTAATCTCAGGGGTGAGAGAACAGTAAGTATTGCTAGAGAGGACACAGAGTTGCTATTCTTTGCAAACCTTTTGGGAAGTCTCACACATCCCCATTCAGTGATTTCAAATATACTTAACAATTGTCTTCTGTTCATTTGTGATTTACTTCATTGCTGCTCCAGTTCAGAGCCCCAGCAACAGCCACCGCCTGCCCTGGGCTGGGGAGGGAAGTTCCTTGTCACAAAGGATTTTAAGGATTTTTAAAAGTAACATCAGTTTAAATCTGAGGGTAAGTGGATAAATATCTGTGTGTTGGAGGTCATTTGGAATGGTCTGGTTCAATCCTTCAGCTTAACTTAAAAATATGCTATTCTACTACATGGAAAATGTACAGCAACATACATTCAAATAAGAAACAGTTTAAAAGAAGAAAAAGAAAACAAAGAATTTAATATCTGAAAGGTAGAAACTTGATTTTAACTCTCTTTTTTCTCTGGGTTTCTTCAGAAACAAAATTTCTACAGAGGCTATCCACTTTGCCAAGTATTTCAGTTTTGATAGAAATCCATATTCTGTTGTGATTGCAGCACTTTCAAATTTCCCTTCTGAACATAAGCAGGAACACTTGTTCATAGCAATCAGTAGAATACCTGTGGTTCATTCCATGACCTCCTCTGGTCACCCAGATGGAAATCCAGATCAACGCCAAGGAGGCTGCTCTGCATTGACAGCACTGAGACAAGAGTTCAGCATTGGCTTCATCTGGATTACAACAGTGACACAGAGCTAGTGGTGTAAGAAAGCACTCCTATTTCCATGTAAAAAATTCCTTGCCTACAGCTTTGCAAATTAAGAGCCATAGTTCAGCTCCTATTAACTTAAATGGGGGGTACTGCTTCTGGTTTCTCTTAAGAGTCTCCTCGTGGAGAGGGACAGTCTCCTCAGGGATTTTTTTCCAAAAAGACAAAAAGGGAAACACATCTAAGTATATTCATATTGTCACTTCTGAATCAAGAGCTAACCTGATGTCTTTAACCTTTAGATCAGCTCTTTACCACCTTGCACATAGTTGCAGGTATGTGATATCAAAACTATTTCCTGCTCTCCCTCCTACAGGAGTAGTCTATACAGGCTTGATACATATATTAAGTGCTGGTAGTAGGGAGAAAGCAATGAAAGTCATCTCTGTTTCTACTTTTGGTCTGATGGACTAGCACATTACAGCCACTGTTTCAATAAAAGTAAACATTGGTAGGATATACTGTGAGGTTTGGGAAAAGAATGAGCTGGTTTTAGCCTGAGAGTAGTTCATATCCTAACAAAAGTTGTCACCTGGTTATGTAACACCCAGCCCTACCAGAAGATTCAAAATTATACTCTACAATTGCTTAAGATGATAATTTTTTCATGTCTGCAATGTGCTTGAAAGAAATGTTCCCTATTTTTCCCCTCTATGGAGATAACAAGAGTCATAGGGAGCTACACTAGCCAGATACCAAGACAATCAAGGCCACCTTTTATTGAATCCTTCAAGAAGCTCCCATTAGCTTCAGCGAGAGCAGGTTCAGGCCCTGGGAGATCACACGTATCCATTCTTTGGCCTTTTTTCTCCCCAATAATAGGCTTTTCTTGACCTCAGTGATTTACTCCAGTATAACTGAATAGATACATAGGCTTGCAGTATTAAACCTTTCAGATCTCATGCTCTGTGCTTTAGCACCATTTTCTCCATGGGTTTAAGAGAAATTTAAATTAAAAAAAAAAATCCCTATTAAGTTTTCTAGTGCCAATTTGTTAAAATAATTGGGAAAATGCCAGGCAAATCATTTGCAGCCAGGTCTTGTGATAGCATATTAAAATTAGGCAAAATCCGAGATGTCCATGAGCCAGAAATCAAGTCAGGCTGTTCTATACATTTTTTTCTCCTATCTACTTTGTGGGTTTGTATTCAACTAATTATACAATTTCTCATTTGTTCTGTCAATGCAGAACAATTCCTGATGTGGAAACTCATACTGCTTCTCTTTGCATCAGCTCAACACTAGCTAATTTCCCAGTCCCAGAAGAAGTACTTTTGATTTACATCACTCTGAATAGGCAAAAAATTCAGCCCTTATGTCTACCCACCAGCAGAAAATCAAATCTGTGTCTACCTGATGGGGCAAAACTAAACAGACTGCATTTGCAGAATCACCAAAATAAAACTACCTCCTTTCTTCCCTTATTTTTTTTCTTTTAATTCTCTCAGTATTTACATACAAGAAGAGCTTAAATCAATTCACAAGGGTGGTTTTTACATTAAATACTGTCCTTCCAGTCTCTTGCACACAAAAGGAAGTGACCTGAATATCTTGACTTCTCTGGAATTACTTTAACATACAAAAACTCTTTGAATGGGTTTAATTCATTTCATTTCGCTGCTGCCGCCACAGGGCAACCCCGGAAAGATGTTCCCACATGGAGGAGGTCTCCTAGGTGTTACAAGTGCAGCTATGAATGGCCTGCAGCCCCGCTCACCACAGCTCAGACAATGCCCATCGATGAAAGGGCCCTGGTTTGCCTCATGCTCCATGCCACCGGCTTCATAAGGCTTATTCCCGATTTACACCCCTGTACTGAGAGGAGAGGGGAGCCTGAGTAGCTTCCCAACAGTTACTAATTCTTTCCAGCCTGCCCATGAGGAAGAGGGTGCAATCGCCGGCCTCCTTCCCCCTGCTGCTCCACGCTGCCAGCAGCTCGTGCCCGGTGCCCGACCAGGCGTCTCAATCCACTCTCAGGAGCTGTCACGTTCAGCGTGACTCTGATACCTGCCCCAGCTATAGATAGCCAAAAACATTGAAAATCGGCGGGGGGACGGCGGGCTTGGTGGGGATGGGTTTCAAAACCACAGGCCTGTAGAGTTTCTGCCCTGAGCCGTCAGCCTCCTTGCAGAAGTGCGGCACCTCCGCTGGCAGCGCGGACGCACTCTTCCTCCACAGCCCCAGCCCCGGGAAGGGCGATGGAGGCAGCGGGCCTGGGGGCTGGTACACCCCTGGCCCAGGACAGGGGAAGGGGCATTCAGCAGGTCCAGGGGCCCGCCTGGCCTGAGAGGACCCCGGCAGGGTCCTTCTCCCCAGTGTGTGGGGCAGACTCAGAGGGGCTCTCTGGGCTGGTGGTGTCTGAGCTCCGTTTGCTTTTCTTCCTCTCATAGGGAGGAGGGTCTCTGGGAGCCAGGAGCCCCTCAGGGCTGGCAGCAAAGGCCCTGGCAGGCAGGCTCTGGGCTGGCC
>NW_010334910.1:10145-48621 GCF_000700745.2 Antrostomus carolinensis | reverse complement strand
AAAAACAGGGTTTCAAAAGATAGAAGTACACAGAAATGCAGATAAAGCACGCAGCACAGAAAAAAACCTACTAGTTCATAAGATCCTGAAAGTATTATATAATAACAAGAACCTAGTAAGAGGTACATAACCTGAAACAAAATAAAATGTTTAGAGGAAAGAAAATCCAGCAACTTAGTTCTCGTTGAACTGTGATGCCTGAACTCAGTAAAGGATGGAGAGCAGGATAGTAAGTAAAAAAATTTAGAATTCTGATTTCTGTTGATATGATAGATAGATTTTGGAAGTGTTAGCATCAAGATATCTTTGACTGTCATAAATGTTTTAATGAAATATAGAAAGTATCACAAAGTGTCTTTAAAATGGAACCAAAAAAGCATGAGATTTTTAATGGGAATACAAGATTTTTTTCCTCCATAAACCACCTTACTTTAAAAGGAGATTATACTCTACCATAAGAACAAAGGTATAATTCATAAATTTCACTTGCTTTTTAAATTTGTTTATTTTTCAGGATCACAGTCAGTTAGAAAAGAAGGATTAGATCACAGCATCTCCTCAGGGATGAATTTTCAGGCCTGTATGAGAAGAGGCACAAAAGGGTCTTGTGCGGAAAAAGATCACAGAGAGTAACTCACAAATTCATCCTACCTGATTTGAGTCAACTAACTGAAATTCCTTGGAGTACAGTCAACCTTGTAAAGTCAAAAGAGACAGCTACTTGGAGAGACCTAGATACTCTCAGAGGAAAGTTCATATCTTAAAATGAAAAGCCTTCTGGAGGTCTGTATCTCTCCTTTGATCAAGGCAAACAGAAATCCTACGACCCTATGTTAAGTGCCTTCCTCATTGTAATGTTAAATGGAATGAACACTGTTCAAAAAGCATATCCTAAAACAATCTGGGCCATGTGAAGCTGGGGATAGGTGCCTAATACGAAGATTCAAAGAGCTAATTGTTTAACTACTGACATTTACCTTTCATAGCTGTCAGAGACCTGAGGGCACCCACAGACCTCGTTTCCATGCCCAACTCCCAACACCTCCTCCCACCCTGCCCATGGCCCAGGACCTCATTTCATCCCCCGGGGCCATCAGGTCCTGCCCCAGCAATGCCACAGCTGCCCACCTGCAGGCCCACGTCCCAGCCCAGCCTCCCAAGGGAGGCACCCAGTGCCCAGGGCTGGGGCTGCCCCAATCATTCCTGGCTGCCCTGCTCCTGGCTGGGGTGGTGGGACAGGTTCTGTCTGCCAGGCACATCCCTGATGGACCCCAGGGGGCCACTACTGCTCCCCTGGGAGCCCCTGGCCCCACTGTGCCCTGGCAGTGTTTCTTTTTCATATGCCTTTTTCCACTTGTCTTTGCTTCGTTTCCGCCTTTATTCATGTTTCTGCTTTTAGAGAATATTTTTGTCTTCTATCTCTTAAAGCAGGATCCTCGGGGACATTTAGGTGCCTAATGAAGCAGATTTGGACTAGTGACATTTTTCACACTGCCTAGGCACTTCAATTCTATTGAAAACTAAGCACAAGACAATCCTTTCCTCTTTGCTTTCATTCACGTTGTCATTTGTATCCCCATTACCCCAACATTGGGCAGGGGATGAGTGGGTTGTAAACCTGAGGCAAGATGGCAGATATCACTGGGAATCTGGAGAAGGAGAGGGGAAACAGACTGGAGCAAAGGATAACCAAGTAGAAAGAGGATAACAAATCAAGGTAATATGTAATGGTCTACTTCATCCCTCTGCAGAGCTCTCATTACTCAGGGGTATCAAGCAAGCAGGCTCTGTCACACCTATGGTGCGTGTGCAATCAGTTGGCACTCGTGCGGTGGATTCGCTTTTTGCATGCTCATGAGCCATTCAATCAGAAACTTGGTAAATCCTCATTAAAATAAAAGGAGCAATAGATCACCATTAAAAGCAGTATGCCTACCTCCAAAATCATTAAAGGAAGCAGTTTCATTCAGCATTGGGTGAAAAGAAATGAGTGACTATCTTACACATAAGAAAATGCTTACGCACACTGAGAAAGGTACATATGTAAGTGTGTGATGGGGATCTAGAGTTTTTAGGCACAAGAAAGGAGCATTAGAAATCACTTAAATTTAATCATTTGTTTCTATTATTGAAAGATAATTCAAAATTTTTGTACTGCAGAAAGGCGAAATGAACATTCAGTAGATGTATTCTAAAAGATAAACATGTTGTGGACTAAATCTTCCCAAATCATCTTAGGAACCAGCATGGGGGACAATTCAAAAATTTGTCCAAGTTTTCTTGAAATCTGGCTGCTGCCCAGATTTTTGAGGTGTTTTGCTTTTCAGAGATGTATACTGTCAGCCTCTTTATATGGCTGTCTGGAGGTGATTCCTGTACTGAGAATAGATAAGGTAATTGGCACCATACTGAGGTAAGATTAGGAAAGGCAGACTTATAGTACCCTGTGTGAAGTTGTGAGTAATTCCAAAAGAATTAAAAAAATAAAATAAAATAAAATAAAAATCAATGTTCAATGTCATATAAACAAAGGTTCTCTATCAGTCTGGGTCAGGAGGTGAGGAGGAAGTCAGGAAAAAGCCTTCAAGTCAGCAAACATATCACAAAGATGTTGCAAATGTAGTGAGAGGTGGTCCACACAGCAAAAGAGAGAGATTGTTTTCCAGCCACCAAATGACTGCTCCTTCTGAGAAAACGGTAACACAGTTTATAAACAAGCTTTCTTCTGACAATACTTACACCTCATGAGGCTCTAAGATCACTTTATAATTTCCCCATTTTTGTTTGTCAACACTGGTCTATGCAAATCAATTGACAAAGAACTTGAATTAACCAGTATCTTGACACAGTATCTTGACTGTGGAATTAACCAGTATCTTAACTTCGTACATTCCACAGACCTTCCCAATGAAATGAGAAAGCTTGTGATTTACTATGAAGATCAGCCACACTTGCAGCATCATCCATCCTACTCATGGCTGGACTGAACCCTGAAGTCTGTTTCCTGGAAGGAGCTTCTGTACGATCTGCAGACTTAATGTCTGTGATCAGTTTCCAATTAGCAAGCACAGGGGAGGACTGGAGCACTGCAGACAGTGGGAAAACTTACATAATGATGAGATGGCTCTCAAAAAACAGGTTGAGATGGTTCTTATATTCATTAATAATGAATGCTTTCCAGGAAAGGTTTGCATTTGAAAGCATGTCACTAGCTTAGGTTCAAAATTAAGATGACTGTTAATTTAGGTCTGTGTCTGTACTAAAAAAACCTGATATCCTGGGAATCCAGTTTTGGTATCAAGGCATCTCTAACATAATTTTCACAGGAGCTATAAACTATAAAAATTGTCGATGCACAACAAAGTTCACTGTCTAAAATTGTCAGGTAAATTGAGCTGATAGGCAATCAGTTAGTTAAAGATGGAATTAAAATCTGTTAAGTAGATAGGAATTATGGGCTTCCTGTGTGATAAAATATAAATGAAAAATCCACCAAGAGATTCTGTTTCATCTCCAGCTCTTAGTCATCAGAGAGAGGACAAATACAGGTTTTATTTTTTTCTTTCAGCCATTCTAGTTTGTACATATATAGTTGACTCTAATTATGGAATTCTTACATGATATTACAAGCTTATCACACATTTATAGCTATGCGAAGTATCATGAATACCTTTAAAGTCAGGAGTGAGAAATAGACATTTTTTTCTGAGCATAGTTCACCATACCTTTTTTTCATGTATACAAAAGGAAGAAATTCCTGGAAGTGCTAACATCTCTCCATTGTCTATATAAAAGTGGTTTGATTTATTAGCTTAGAAGTAGAGGTATACTGTAGCTATACATTTGGGTAGAAGAATCTCATTTGAAATAACTGCTGAATGTGATGGAATGATGAAAAAAGATTATTAAATTGGTTTACCTTGCCATTCCTGAACACATTCCTAAGCAAACATTGTTGATGTTACATGTTACTTTCCAAATATGAACTATCATAATATCCTTGATACCAAATTCTCAAAAGTTGCCTTGTTCTCTGCAGATGAAATCCCCTGAAGAAAAGCATTGAAACATCATCTGGAGAATTAAAAAGGTTTTAATCTTTTAGGAATGCACATGGAAAGGTCACATACAAATAGAGATATTCCACTACCTGAAAATTCTCATGGTTCAATTGTTTTTCACTCTGGATTTGCTACGTAGGGAAGAAGTTGAATCTAGGATAACAATCAGATATATACATACTACACAATTTTTTAATTTCTAACATAAAGGGATTTTAAAAAGACATATGACTAATGAAAAATGACAAGGACCAGAAAATGACATGCAGGATAAATATGTAGCAAAAAATAGTGATTCATTATGGCTTGAATAAAGTATATTTTGTTGGTGAAAAAGGGGGCCTGATTCTTAGAGTATAAGTATGTTATGCCTTTCGTGACTTACACCATTCATGCCTTAAAAACCATGGAAATTACTACAAAACTGCAAGACCTGCTTTGTATATATTTGGTTCAGGATCAAAATGTTATATGCAAAGAAATATTAAAATGCAACCTTCTACAACATTTATATTTCTTCTGAGAAAAAAATTTCTGTTTCTCAGAACATTTGCAGTCCTCTGTAGATATTATATAATTCAAATTAATATATTTCTACTGTTAGTCAGATGTGCCAGTGTGTTGTCATGGTGAGTTGTTCTTAACCAAGGAAGAAAACCAGCAATCTGAGGACACTAAGAATGTGTGAAACAAAAGGAGAAATAGCTGATAAAATACTTGCATGGACACATCTGTCATCTTGGAGCTCTTTTGTCACATTGGAGTTTTCAGACTGGTTTTAAGGGTAATAAAGGGGAAGATGAGGACATTGCCTTTACTTAAAGCATTTTAGTTAAACTAATATGGTTACCAGTTATTATCAATCAAAAAATAACTCTGTTTACCCTCACAATGTCTCTCTACTCCATCTGTGGAAAGAAGTCAGTATATCTTAAGGGAGATTCAGAAAGTTACGGAATACTACCAAAATTTGTTTGGCAAGACATGATGTACAGAGACGTGAGGAAGACCACATGCCCCTCTTCAGAGCAAGAATTGATTTGTAAATTAGATCTCTCATCTCTTGGGATCTGGACCCTACAAGTCTTTAGGGGAACTCCAAGAAAATGAGACTTATTCTTCTTAAACCAAAGCTATATCATTCTTCTTAAACAGAGGTTATTTCTGCTGATGACCAAAAAGTTTTTTGTTTGTTTGTTCGTTTTTAAAAAGAAAAAGAGTAGCAGGGCTTACTTTTTTATGAACACTGCAGTTTATGAGACTGATCTCATAGATGTAAAAGTGTTTACTAGGTCAAGACTATCATGAGATAATGCCTTGCCTTTTTTGGGGTTAGAAATAGGTACCAAACAGTTTAATTCTTTCAAAAGAGAAGGACTTTGTGCTTATGTTAGACTCAGAAAACTTTCTGGTAAAAAGCTGAAAGACCTTTAGAGATCAGGTGCCTCAAGTTTTAGAAGTCAACTAACTGGGAATTTTCAGGATTACAGATTTGGATCTGAGCTTCTAAATTCCATTGAAGCCCCACATTAGATGCCTAAATCCTTTTTTTCTTCCCTTCCCTTCAATCCAATACTTAGTGATTAACAATAAGAAAATAAGTCCTTCTGTCTAAAAAGTCAATAAATATTAAAGCTTTAGCAATCACTAGGAAAAAAAAATTCTCTTACAGAATGAGAAATAATTAACATATGTCAAACTAACAGCTGATGAGGTGCGTTTAAACAGGAATCTAATGTCTTATATACTAACCTGGCTAGACAAGACTTACTCCTAACAGAAAGGTTTTCAGTGGGTTTTTTTGTTGTTGTTGTTTTATTTTTTCCTAACTGAGACACCTGAGCTGTAAACATGAAGGCAATATAGAAAATACCTATTTAATGACAACAGAAAGATGGAATTAGAACACTTTAATTCAGCTGTCTTAGAAATCATAATACCAAGGACATCTCTAAAACAAGAATCAACTATACCTCTCACAACTTTCAACAGTGAAACAGAGAAGAAAAGGTAAAATCTTCTTAACATGTTTTCTTCTGAAAGATGAGGATAGATTATTTTATGTGGATAATTAAACTAAATGATATTCACATCACAATGTTTATTGTATTTAGTGTTGATAGTACAAACCTTGCAGGCAACCTAAAACAGTGGCTTGAATGTTAACTGAGGAAATTGAGATGAAACACTACATTTACTGTTTGGTGGCAGGACATGTTACAAACTTCATGACTGTATAAAACTTTAGATTAAAAGGATAAAATCATCAGAGGGGCTTAAAACCGTTAGATTTCTGAAACAAAAAGAGTCCTTAAATTGTTTGTTATGTTTAACACTAGCTGAGGTTGTGGAAAAAAAATAAAAGGAAAAGAAAACATCGATAAGAAGCAAATGACAAGGACAGAATTAAGTTGAACTGTAGAGCAACATAAGCAGAAAATTAGTGATAGGTCATGTTGATCTAGCTGGAGGCCAAAATTATCATAAAAATCCAAGTTTAGGCTTTTGGTTTATAAATTTATCTTTAAAATTGTATATTTTTTTTCATTTAAAAAACCACCCACCTCATTATCTTTAAAATTGGATATTTTTTTTATAAAATAAAAGATCACTACATTCAATTTCAGCAATAGTGGTATACAACATGGTACACATGGTGCAAAGAATAAGATTTGGCAGAGGTGGTGCTCAATAATATAGCTGCAGGCTCCCTAAATTGTTAAAAGAATAAAAGAAGGAGAATAATTTGTTAATCATATCCTTTATTAACCTTTGCATTTGATAATACTAATCCAAACTATACTGAACCTTTATACTGGTTTTTGAAAATTATTTTCTAAAATCACTAGGAAATTAAAGCTTTTAAGAAATGACCAATGAATACTAATTAACAAATCGAGAAACTAGGCCATGCAACAGTTTTGCTCAAGACAGCCAGGAAATTATTAGTAGGGAGGTGGATTTTCTGCATATTATGACACTAATTTAAACACTTAAAAAAAGCTAAATGCATGCTTTAGGTACATAATAGCAGGAGCTGCAGAGTGTAGAATCTTTGAGAAATCTGAATTTGTAGAAGACAAATTAACAGAATTTCAAAAGTGTAAATATTAAAAAAACCAGTAATAAATAACTGGTAAGAAATTGTAATAAAGACACAGGAGCTCTAAGGAAAAAATTTTACAATCATAGATCATGTCTATATGGTTTAGAAATTTTCAGAATTTCATGAACACATTAATGACCCTCTGAGGGAATTTGTTGCCAAATTACAACCTTTGGTATCCAAATTTAAAACAGCAATCCACAGTGATTTCAATGAGCCAGCACCTAAACCACCTGGACGTGTAAGTTCCTACTGACAAAAATCACAGAATCACAGAATATTAGGGATTGGAAGGGACCTCAAAAGATCATCTAGTCCAATCCCCCTGCCAGGGGACCCTAAAATCCTGCTGCTCCTCATGAATGTCAGGTGCTTGACTACTAGGAGGCATTTATACCCTTAAGACCCTTCCTATTTATACTGATAGTAGCAACTGTTTTCAACCAATGCTCACCAAATTTGTCCTTATGTAGAATGTTTCAACAATAACATAATGCTTACAGAATCTCTGGGACGTTGAAAATTGAGATGAAACACTAAAAAAACCACTTGGGAATGGGAGATTTGATTTTACAGGAGTGTCAGCCAAAAACCACTCAAGACAGTAGTATACAAAGAGTTAAAAAATAAAAAGGAAGGGATTACAGTTAATAAAGCCTAAATACAATGCTTAACAAACAGGAAGGTCAAAATATGAAACTAAGTAGCAAAAGAAGCAATATGGAAAGAGCAAGCAATCAGTCTTGAGATAAAGAGAGAGGAGGAGCTTTGGGCAAACTTTCAAAAAAGGAAAAAATGCAAGATTGCTTAGATTAATAAGATAAATATGGCCAGATAAAACTTGATACATATTTGTTTGCAGTAATTATAAGCTGTTCTCAAGAGTCATTTAGTTTTCCTCTGGTCATTAAGCATTTTAAAGTGTTTGTGTGCCATATTGGTGTTTGAGCTTCCTATGGACTGAACAATCTGGGCTTTCAGATTGTTATTTCTATAGATAAAAAAAAAATAATATGTATTACTGAAACATTAACTAGCAACTTTTTCAAAACAGAGTATCTGCCTGTTCATATCAACAAGGAATTGCAGGACATGTAAGGAAACTTTTAGAAAGCTTTTTGTTGCTTAGGATTTTTTACGTATGTGCGTGTAGTTTTGTGTTACTTTAGGTTTGGTTTTTGGTTTGGTTTGGTTTGGTTTTTTTAGAAAGATATTATAAAGAAAAGACAGTCTTCTTTAATTCACTATCCCCTAAAAATTAAAAAAACCCAACCAACCAACCAAACCAAACCAAAACTACCTTCTAAGTACTAGCTGTGAACCAGAAGGGGCTGATAGAATAGGAATATTAATCTAATGATAGTGAAAATCTCTGTAATTTGGGAAGGAGAGGAAATTCCAATATGCAGATGTCTGATTACACTCTCATTTGCTTTATGCCAATCAGGTTATATTTTCTTCCCTTGGGAAGATTATTTTGAATCAATTCTTTTTTTTGACCATTACTGATGCTTTTAAAGTCACCTGCTCCTTTTGCTTCAGATTTCTAGAGAGCTGCTCTTCCTTATGTTACTTTTGGTCTTTGTAGAGTGAAATGGGGGAAACATCCTCTAACTTGCAGGACTGATTCTTTGTTTAATTTATTGTAGTGTTTTTGCTATTTGAAAACTGAAGAAGGGATCTATTTCTTAGAAGTTCAAAGAAATTTAAAAAGATAAAAACATAAGCACATTATTTATATTTTTAAAAGAGCTTATTTTGCTCTAAGGTAAGCCGAACCTGATTCCAGTGACAATAAATTATAAAGAAATTTTACATTCTGTCATCAGCAATTCTCTCACTTCCCTTCCAAGTTTCTGCTACTTTTCACCTGCCTAGTTGAAAGTTTATGCACTGTTTCAGGACAGAATGTCCTTTTTTTATCAGGGATTGGGTTTCTGGCACTTAGTATTTTTCTTAAAAGCCACATATATATATGCACACTCATTTGGAAGTCTTATTTCTGGAATGAATAAGAGCTGATATATTAAAAGTGTTCTTTGGTAGTTGTTTCACTGTGAGACCAGAGGATATCTGTGTCTTCATTGTCCTATTTTCCTCATCCACTCACTGAGCATTTAGAGATGCTAGTGTTTTCTTCCTCCTAGCACAAAACATGTCTTGAAATTGTCTTGAGGAAACAGTAAAAAAATTTAATAGGGTTTTTTACCTTATTTATTTGAGTTCATTCTTTCTAATTTGTAATTTCATTGTAATTTACTCAGATCTTCTTCGCATGCATACACTCTTGATCATAAGGGCATTCCTTGGTTTCTCAGAAGTAGAGCTAATAGATGATTGTTCTGAATGGAAACTAGAAGTGGAAATTATGTAATTATGTATTATGTAATTATGTATGTAAGTGTAATTACGTATTCACAGAATAGTTGAAATTGCAAGGGACCTCTAGAGATCATCTAGTGGCTGCTCAAAGCAGGATAAGTTAAAGCAGATTGCTCAGTAAAATGCCTTGTTGGGTTTTGAATATCTCCAAGGATGAAGACTCTACAACCCATGAGGGTAACCTGTTCCATGTTGGGTTTTGAATATCTCCAAGGATGAAGAGTGTATCTACATCTATCATCTACAACCCATGAAGGTAACCTGTTCCCATGACAGCCTTCACAAGAAAAAAGTATTTTTCTCACATTCAGATGACATTTCCTGTATTTTAATTCATGATCTTTGCATCCTGTCCCTTCACTGGATATCACTGAGATTAATCAGATTCTGTCTTCTTCAGTTTCCCATCCGGTATTTTTACACACTGATTGAACCACCCTTGAACCTTCTCTTCTTCAGACTGAACAGTCCCAACTCTCTCAGCCTCTCCTCACATGACCAGTACTCCAGTCCCTTAATCATATTTGTGGTCCTTTGCTGGTCTCACTCAAGTAAATCCATGTCTCTCTTGTACCAAGGAGATCATCACTGGACATAGCATTCTATACGTTTCTCTTCAGTGTTGAGTAGAGGAAAAGGATCACCCTAAGTGACTTGCTGGCAATACTCTTCCTAATGTGGCCCAGGATACTCTTTAGTACAAGGGCACATTGCTGACACATGTTTAATTTGTTGTCTATCAAGACCTCCAGATCCTGTTCTGCTAAGCTGTTTTCTAGGCAACCAGACCCCAGCCTGTATTGGTGTTCAGGGTTATTCTTCTCCAGGTGCAGGACTTTGTATTTCTGTTAACTGAACTTCTCAAGATTCCAGTTGCCCTGTTTCTCCAGTATGTCAAGGTCCTTCTGAATGGCAGCATAAACCTCTGGTGTATCAGCCACTCCTCCCAATTTTATATCATCTGCAAACTTTCAGAAGTTTACTCCAAGTACACAATGTTGCATATTTAGCTTTCTAGGCTGCTCTTCCACTTTGTCACTTGATTGCTGGTCATCATCTCCCTTCCTGGTTGTTCCTAGTTTAAAGTTCTCTACAAATAGTGGGTCATCCTGTTGGAAAAGACTAACACCTTTGGTTTGGCTTGTAACCCATGGCTGTTGTCAGTGATATACACCTAAAACATGATATAAAATACTTTGTATAGTACATAAGGTAGTACAAAGAGAACCTTTCCTCAGAATTCCTTTTTGCTTAGTAGCACCTCATCTTTGATCTCCCAAAGCTATCTTATTGTTTCCAAAAAAAACCATCTTAAGCTGTTGCTGACTGTTCCTATCCCAGTGTTATACTTACTCTCCTACTTAACCACTTGCTGTGGAAGTTCCTCCTCCTGTTATAAATTAGTTCTTTCCTGAAATTACAATATGGATCTATCTCTAGTCTTTGACTAGATAGGAGGAATATGCAATGTGTTGATTGCATGCATACATATATAGGTCAGTATATAGATAGAAAGACATACATATAGCTAAATACATATACATATATGGAAATATAACCAACATTATTGGAAAGCCAAATTGATAAAATAAATTTTGAATTTAACTTTGAATATTCTTGGATTCAGTAACTGTTATTTGTTGAGGATGTACTGTTACTGTTACTGAGTCTAAATTTTATTAACAAGAAAACTTTGACTTTATTCCTGATAAACATTATTTTTATTTATTTATCATTACACAATGCAGTTGTCTGGATTATCCTCAGGATCTAGCATCAATAATGTTGAAAGATTATTCTTTATATTCAAAGGTAAACTGGAATAGAGAGAAAAACATGCAGGTGATATGTTCACAGCAACCTGTGAAGCTTAAGATTATCTGCTGTGTCTTATACCAAAACCAGCATTTTCAAGATGCCTCTTTATTCCCAACGTGGAGGTCATACATGTGAGGATTACCATGGCATGCAAGATCTGTCCTTCATAAAATTAGGTAGCGATCTTGCTAGTCGCAGAAGAAGGTACATTTTTCCCACAGTGCTATTTGCCATCTGGTAACACTGAAGCCAAGGCTAATGACCTAGTTTGTAATCACTAGTTAAGAGTTTCCTTAATAAATAGAAATTATGAAAAACAGATTTTTCAGAGACTTACATATTTTAGCCAGCAACCCTATAGCCTTGCCTATGTTTGACTTATCTCACATGAAAGTATCAAAGACTATAAATAGACTAGCCCTGCCTCATTCACTTTTTGCTATAGAGATATAAAGACAGAGTCTGTTTGACATCAAAGTCATGGTGGGGAATCTCAGCCTGCTCCAAATTTAGGGTTGCAGCAGCTGTGGGTTTTCTTTACAGCCAAACTGTAGCATAAACAGAGCGATTTCCTGTCTTCATTTTAAATGTATCTTAGTTTCAGCATCATCAGCATTCTGAATGCAATCTCTACTGTCTGTTGTGAACAGGAATTTCTGCAAATGTTCAGTCACTGTACCTAGTGAATTAGCAGGTAGGTGTCTCTAATTCTGAATAAACAATTATTGTAGTTCCTGTGTAAAAAAGTACATGTTGGAATCTGAAGGTACTGATATGTTTCCGGAAAATATAATCACATATGGTGCTTAACTTCAGAAGTAAAAATCATATTGTGACAAGGCATGACAGATCTTGAGAAAGAAAACTATTAGTTTATGATAACTAAAACGATTAGTTTGTATTACTTATAATGAAAAACAAACATGAGAAGTTGGGGTTAGAGAATGATGATAAGCTAAAAGGTCAGAGACTATTCAGTCAACAGTCTGACAACATATTATGCAACAAATTAAAGATTTCTCATCAGGAAGCCTTTAAATACAATAGTTATACTGAGGTACACTGGAATAAGTCAGCTTCAAATTCTTTTTTTTTTTTGTTGTTGTTTTTTTTTGTTTGTTTTGTTTTTTTAAGGAATTATTACTTACCTAGATGACTAATTGTAAAGAAGCTATGATTACTTAGGGGATTACTTGGGGAGGGGTTACTTTTTCCATTCACCATCAAACACCAGTTGTCCACAGATTAACTGCTTTAAGATTGCACAGACTGATCTTGTCACATGCTGTAGGGCTCCTTCTTTCTTTCACACTGCTAACAGTGAAACAACTGAATTACATTCTTATTAATTTAAGCATTTTTTTTTTCTTTTGCTAGAGAGACACCCTGAATCTAGAGAGTTTATTGTGGTTTAATTCCCTGTCTTCAAAGAGAAAGAAAATAAAGAAAGCCAAGTGATGCAAAACCCCAACTGCTCACCACCAGCCTTTTGATGCCCAGAGAGTGCCTGAGCAACAGCAACCCTGTTGCTCAGGGCTTTCTTCTCAGGATTTATTGTTGACAATGACATCATATAGTATGGGATATCCCTTTGGTCAGCTGGGGTCTACTGTTCCCTTCCAAGCTCTTGCCCTCCCCCAGCCTGCTTGCTGTCAGGGAAGCTTGAGAAGCAGAAAAGACCTTGACATCGTGTGAGCACTGCTCAGTAATAACTAAAACATGGGTGTGTTATTAACACTGTTTTAGTGACAAATCCAAAACATAGTGCCATACCAGCTACTATGAAGAAAACTGCCTCTATCCCAGCCAAAACCATTTCAACCTCAATTAGTATTAATGTATACTGCTGTCAGGAATTCTGCACGTCATTCCCTAGTTCAAATGTATATGTATTATCATGCAAATCTGACTGTAATATGGTCATACCAATCTTTAGGAAAACAAAAATCTACTTTGTATGAAAACTTATTTTTACTTAGAAATGTTTGATCAGTCTGAGATACAGGTTTTACAAGGTAATCTTTATTTTTTATATTTGACTGCACTTGATTACCCATAATAGTTACTTTACCATATTAAAAATGTTAAAAACATGACCTTTTATGTACAGTTTATACACATAATGTTCTTCTGTTTCTGCTTTCTAATACAAGACCAAGCATAGTTTGAATTAAATACATCATAAACATTCTTATTTGCACAATGTAAATTTTAGTTACTAAGTAGATGTTTAACATGTTGAATACTGTAACAGTTTTATTATTTTAATTTTCCATAGAAACAGCAACTATCAGACCAGTTACTGAATCAAAAGCAGAGAGTGATATTTAATGGAAAACAATGAAGATATAGGTTTTCATTGACTGACTAAATCTGTTTCTATACTAAAGATAACATTTTCTGCTTACTACTCTGAAAGTTGAGAGTTTTAACTATAATTCCCCAGCCTGGTGTATGATTAATGAGTTTTAACCTCTGCTGTATTAAATAATGGAATGTAAACTTAATGGCCAAAGAGCACATATATATCTTCAAAAATAACAAACAAATAAAGAGATAAAACTTGCCTCAGTTGTTCACAGTTCCCTTGATGCTTCTATTTTTAGAAAATTAAGCACAAGCACACATACACAATCAATAGTTGTACATCTTGTAAGACATTCAACCAGTTCTCACTCTAACGGCTCACATAGTTAAGTAAAAGTTGGAATACAGATAGTCTTTGTATTACTAAGTTAAAAGAATTCAGTAAGCTAGGGAGAAATAAGATGAAATCCCAAAGAGGAAGGTGAGAAAAGAAGCAAAATGAGCATTTTCTCATGGCTCTGTATTTTAAAGAGAAAGAGAAAAATCACATTGTTAAGTTGAGATATTTATCTTAAAAGTAAGCGTCTCCAGTTCTTTTGTTGTAATTAAACATTTGTATATATGCATATGTGTCTGTGCATATGTGTGTGTGTATATATATATATATATATAAAAGACAATAGCAGATTATTGTGACGGGAGTGTTTAGAAGACTGATGCATCAAGCAGGGCATTAAACTTTGGAACAAAACTTTTAAAAATTTATTTATTAACAACACACATGGTGGTAATGGTAAACTCTTACCATTATCAATGACCATTATCACAGATATAAAACTTTATTTTTATGTCCCAAATTAGTTGCGGGTATACAATACCACTGGGTTGATTCTAGGTGGTCAGCGCAGATTGGAACTGTGCTTGATGATCTTTAGAACTGAAGCAGGCTGTCCTCTCTTTTTTTTATTTTCCTTGCTTACACTTGTTGCTTTTAGGATATTGTCTCACTCCCAAAAGGGAAAGTCTCATTTGCTTCTGCTAGTGCTTATCTGGTTTTTTTTTTATTATTTTATTTTTTATTTGTCTCCTGTGCATTTGGCAGGATGTCCTATCTGTTTGCATTCTCTTACTTGTCTCTTGTTCTTTGCCAGCTTGGGTGTCTTCTAAGTTCAGCTACATCTGTTATTTGCCTCTTTAGTGGTCACATTTCCCACATGCTTATGTAAAATACTCACACCTTGTTCCATCTAGTTGTTCCATCCCAGAGCTACAAAGTGTTTATCTACTGCTTTTAGTTACATATTTTAATACACTTGTATCTAAATTTAAGGCAAGATAATATTATTTTTATTGTGATCAATACAACCTGATATTATTTATGTTGTGACTGATACACACAAATTTTTGGTGTGCAGGCCTCTGTTTTGTCTACACCTTTTACAGAGTCTGAGGGAGGACTGTTTCTGGGCCCTGATCCAGAAGCCAATTCAGAGCACGTATATAAGGCTGAGGGTCCTTATGCAGCCTAGACCAGATCAACACCACACAGAAAGGGATGGTTCCATTGCTTCCATTGACTCATGATTTCATAGAGTTTGATCTGGTTAGTGGTAGAAAAATAATTCAGCTAGAATTGTTTAATTAAATTGATTTATCTTGTGACCTGACAAGAACTGGAGCCAGTTCTTGGAAGAAGGTGTCATTTAAATGCATTAGTGACAAGAGGAAGAAGTAAATGAGGAAACAGATGAAGTATAGGAAAACCACAGCAGGCAGCTAGGGAAGAAAATATCAAAAGAGAAGTGGGGAGTGAAGTTTCCCTCATTCTGCAGATGTGAATTGTTGAGTTTGCTGAGTCATACTTAGTGCACTCAGCAAGGTTTCTGTACTGAATCATCCTCTCCTACTCCCTTCTTATTGATCTCCTTCTCAGCTGCTAGCTGCTGTCACCGATGTGCACTGGAACCTGAAAAGCACCCCTATCCAAAATTCTGGGTTTGGATTTAATAGTAAGTAGTAGGTAACTAAAAAAGCAATACATAGTAAGTTACACAGTAAAACTTATTTGTAGCTACTGGAAAGTGACTTTCTGTCCCCGATTTGTCCTCACTCCAATCTTTGTGTTTCACATCTAGGCAGGACTCTTTCTTGACAGGAGTCTAGAAAACCTTAAACCAAACTCTTATATGTACTTCATATTCAAAGGGAAAAACATAGCTTTCCCTGGGTGAATGGCATTCATTTATGGCTCATTACAAATTAGCAATAGACTGGAATGCTGAGTGAAATATACTACAGTGTCTGAAGTAAAACAAAAGGAACTTAACAGCAGCCTGGAAGAAGTAGAACTGTGAAGGGAGTGGATAAGGACATTCTTCACGTTAGTCTTCTGAGTTGTCTGTTTTTCCACTTTCGTTCTTTGTTCAGATCTTTCTTTCCTCAGTGACACAGACTGGTTGCCATGGGCCATGATATCAAGGATGAAAAAGAGCCCAAGCAACCCCCAGTGCTCGTGGTAGCCTTTGGAGTCTTTCTGGATCTACAGCCTAAAGGGAGAACTCCTACAATTGTGTGTTTGTTTGTCCCTTTCATCCACTTTTATGAAAAATTACAAGAAAGAAATAGTAACACAATCACATGAGAGCATCAGATTGTATGATTTTAATAATAAGCATAGTTTGGAGTTGTTTTATGTTTACAAAACAAACAAAACCAGATCTTTTGCAAAACTTAAAAAAAAAAATGTGATAAATAATTTTCAGAGGGAGAAAGCCAAGTACACAAAGGTTAACTAAGTAGCCCAAAGTCACTTACAGAGCTGGAATTTGAAATAAGAACTGGTAGACACAGGTCAGTGAGCAATAGTGGTGTAACCTGCTTCTATTTTAGTATGGTAATCAAGATTATACTATTCCCTTAAGAGTTCCATTTCAATTTGTCCTGCATGGATAAAAAGCAATTTAAAATGAGGAATAACAAATGTCTTTTTCTATATAAATAAAAAATGGAATAGAAAAAAGGTCAGAGAAATTATTCAAGCAAAGAAATAAAATTTTCACTAAAATGGTGGTGAGATTTTAATCCAGAAAATGTTGCTATTTTCATATTCACTCCACAGGAAAAAGTTGCCTGAATTATGAAAGGAGAAAACTGGCACTTTAAGTTTCCACAGAAATTTAAAAAAAAAAAAAAAAAAATCACTAATATTCTGATCTTAAAACAGTTGCATCATTTAATAAGCAGTTATCCTGTCATTTAAATAGCAATCTCCTGAGTATAGTTTAGCTACAAAGTGCTCTCATAAAATATGTCAAACACTAAACTTGATTTCATATATTCTAAGGAACACTTAGGTGAGCTAGAAGTGTACTTACTTACACCAAGTGTGAATAGACTTCCAATTTATTATTTTACAATTAAAAAAATACCATAAGAGAAAATAAAATGTGAAAGACTGGGCAAGATAGAGTGAATATAGGAATCAGCACCACTCACTCTTGAACGATGAATTAATTATGCCATTCAGAAAAGTGGAGAGTTCATACAGTAGATGATAGGGACTGGGATGGTTAGCAGGGAACAAAAATAGAGAATAGTGGGATGTAAAGGGAAAGTTTACAGAGTACACTGGAATGGTAAATTTTTAGACTTTCAATAATATACACAAAAAGTTATGCTTGCCAGGGTGTTTAGAACATCACAAGTGTGTAAAAACCAAAGGATTCTCAGCTGTACTTAGGCTCCAAGAAAATATAATAGGGCAAAAGAGATCATAATTTTACAATATTTCCTCCAGAATAAACTCGTAAATATAGTAGAAAAATTAAAGCATCTCAAAATCTTTTTCAGACATGATAGAGGTAAAAGAATTGGCATATTTGAAATGAAAAAAAACCCAAACAACCAAACCCCAAAAACCAAAACACACAGCAAATCAACAACAAAACAGCAGGTATTTTGTTTTACTTTGTTATCACATTAGTTCCAGATAATTTCATGAGATAAATCAATGAGATTTACCATTCCTTAATAGCTACCCATCATCCAGCGAATATTTGAGGTTGTTCTTTGTCATGATGATTCACAGAACAGCAAATATAAAATAAATTATTCATACCTGGGATACACCTGGAAGCTGCAAGTATTCAGTAATTTAGGAGATTAGAATGGCAAAACATAGAGTGTGGTTGCTCATTTTTGGACACAAAGACTAGGTATTTGTTCAATGTTGTATGGTTTAAGAAATATTTCTTACAATGATGATCATAAATTAAGCAAAAAAGCTAGAAAGTAAGAGAACAACCCAGCAAGCAGTCTATTAGGGTCTAGCTCGTGTTTGAGATATTCATATTAAGACTGAAATTAATTAATTACATTTCCAGATAGGGAAAAAAAAATGTACCAGGTGCTAAAATTACTTAAATACACTAAAATCAGTATTTAATATGATTTATTATATAATCCATAAGATCACACTCAGTCTTTCAAATAAGCTGTTACTGTCCTTTTTGCCTAGAAGAGTCAGTCTACTTTCAGTATTCCAGGGATTTTAGTGCATTTTACATTTCATAGAATCAGGCAGAGGACATGAGGGGACAGGAAAGAAATATTTTTGATGACAGACTCTTACATCATGTTCTGCAAATTTGACTTTTTGAATTACCATATTCAACTTTCTCGAAGGATAAAAATTCTTTCCCTTTTAAGCTACCATTTATCATGAACTCTAGCATTAATGTATTTACAGTTACAGTATGTTACAGTAACAGTATATTAAGGTGACTTATGCTGTGTTTATTTTACAGCATTAAATTTACATCTATACTTGTTTGACTGGAAAAATAAGTGTATTGATATCTTGAAGGAGGAGATAAAGTGTCATTTTTTTATCCTGCTATGGATAGAGGAGGAAGAAAATAGTTTATGTGAGACTCTTCTCAGATGCCTTGATCTTTACTGCAATGGAACATAACATGTTTGAAATCTTCCCATGACCTCTCATCTTTCAGGGAGATAAATCAGTTTCTCCAGGTTTCTAAATTACTCCAAGATAATATTGAGATTTACTTCTGTGCAGGCCCAGAGGGTTCACAGAAAAATTAGATAGTGTCCTCTTCAGCTATTTTGTCACACAGAGCATCATATCAATCAGTAATGGTGACATGTAGCAAGAAAAGTCAATGATAATATTACAATAATGAAGTTGAAAAAAAAAAAAAACCACCACTTTTGTGATTAATTGTTCTTCATGCTTCTTAGTATCATTCAAATAATTCAGTTTAAAAACTTCCCTTTTAGCAGATGGAAATCACTGAGAAAAATGCCAATTGAGTCATTCAAGACATTTAGAATAATTGAATACTAGATTCTACCTTTTCTATCAAGTTTAATGCATATTACACTATGACAATCTATAGAAACTATAAAACTCATCAGAAGCAAAAAAATCCAATACACATAAGATATTAAATAAAGGCATTTAATTTAACTAACGTTCATTGTAACAGGTGTCACATACATAGCCAAGTAATAAAAGCAATACTGTTATTGAAACAGATTCTATTGCAAGAATTACAAAGTGACAGATAGTGTGAAAATCTCATGGAGACCGGGAGACCTTATTTAGATGGATAATGCCTGTGATGCTTCACTTGCACTTAAGTAAATGAAGAAAAATCTAACCAATAAATACAGCATCAGAATCAAGACCAGTAATACTTTTCAGAAGTGATTGACTCATTCATTTGGAATATTGTATATTGGAATACTTCCACTTTGCCTCCTGCTTTTTCATCACATTTTCTTTCCTCGTGTACACTTGACAAACTTCTCTACCCACCATCTCTCCATTTATTATGCGTTGCTTTAACAAACAGTTAGATTTTAAGGTAACTGACAAACTCCTTCATCTATATATATTCTATACGATAGCTCACTTCAAGGAGAACTTTCATCTTCAAATTGGCCTGGAGAATCTGAAAAAGCAAGTGTATTGTAGTGTAGCCCTTCAAGTCAGAACTCAGTGATTTTAGCTCAGAAGTTAGTGATTTAGCCCAGCTAAAAAATTCTTGAAGTCAAGAGAATCAGATTGAGAAAAGGATGGATGAAATTACTACCTTAAATCATTGTGCTATGTGTCGTCTCTTTCTGAGAGTGTTTGTGAGTCTTTTCCCATTTCTTCACTATTCACTCATGATAACTTTTGGTGGTGAGATATAATTCTAAAATCTTTAAAAATCCTTTAAGTATGTTAAATTCTCCTAACTTCTCAAGGTTTAATTAAAGGATATATTTGTATGCGTGTGTCTCTGTGCATACATGTGTATATGTATATAGAAACGCAGTAAATTGGGTGTATGCTATTGTCAGATAATAATAAAGATCTGCGTTCCACAGCCATGCTCCCTCTGCCTAAGAAAGGCAGAAACATTAAAAAGGGAGAAGGCATTACAGCTACATATCATCTTTCCAGGCGAGAAGAAACCAGACTGAGTACAATAACAAAATAATTAGTCAACTACTTCTTTGATATGCTTTGTTTTGCTAGTCATCCCCATGTCACTGTGAGTCTCTTTTATGTTTCTTAAATATTCATAAAGTCTAAACATTATATGGCAACCTTTGGTCACCAAAAAATCTTCATCAACATCCAACTAAAGATGGATCTGTTTCTAATACAGAATAATACTGAAACTTGGAGATGTCCCTGAAACTGAGAAAGGTGAGTTTTAACTTGGATGTTCCTAGTGTTTTTTACTTCGTTTGTGATATAGACTGGAATACATCCTGTAGTCAAGGACAGAAATATTATTGAAAAGGTTTCAATATGTATCGAAAATGTATTAAAAAAATGTATACCCCAAAGAACAAATATCTTTGACAAATTGATTTATTTCTGAATATTATGTTTCTAAATGATCCATACCCAATATACTGCATTATTTATTAATTTAATAATCTATTAATTATTTGCTATATTTATTGTGTATAATTATATACACAATATGATCCTTGATGATCCGAGGGCTGGAGCACCTCTCCTATGAAGACAGGCTGAAAGAGTTGGGGCTGTTCAGCCTGAAAAAGAGAAGGCTCCGGGGAGATCTCATAGCAGCCTTCCAATACCTGAAGGGGGCCTACAAGAAAGCTAGAGAAGGACTTTTCATAAGGGCTACTAATGACAAGACAAGGGGAAATGGGTTTAAACTGAAAGAGGGCAGGTTTAGATTAGATATTAGGAAGAAGTTCTTTACTGTAAGGGTGGTCAGACACTGGAACAGGTTGCCCAAGGAAGTTGTTGATGCCCCCTCCCTGGAAGTGTTTAAGACCAGGCTGGATGAGGCTTTGAGCAACCTGATCTAGTGGAAGGTGTCCCTGCTGAAGGCGGGGGGATTGGAACTAGATGATCTTTAAGGTCCCTTCCAATCCAAACCATTCTATGATTCTATGATTCTATATAATATATTGAAATATGGTATGTAAAATCAAAGCTAAAATATAATATAGGTATGTTTTAAATTTTGCCTCAGCACATTCATGGTATAAAAGTTGTTACTTCACTTCCCTTTTAGAATTAGATTCACATCTACATCTTAGGGCAAAATCTGATATCACTCAATCTTTTTTTATATACTTTTTGGTTAAGTTTTCAGTGGAAGAGACAGAGAAAATCTGTGGCATATGGTCACTCCAGGGGTCCATGTTTCTCTGTTACAAAGGCCTCAGGTAAGGCTGTGTTCCCCTTCACTTTCCCACCCCAAAACACATTCATTATGTGACAGCCGACATTTGGTGAGCATCTTGGAGATGGACACATGAACACACTCAGCTGACTTCATAGCTCTTCAAACCACAAGCTAAAGAGCTCTGCATTGGAACTGAGTTGTAATACAGTCTTTGGAGTGACACTGTTAAAGACACCAACCTGGTTTTGAGTTTTTCAAACAATGCATGAATTCTTAGGAAGATAACAATTTAGCAAATTTCTGTGTGAGCCCATTTTCCCTATTTGTCCTCAGAATATTGTTTTCAGAAAGCCTTTATGATCCATCTTCATTTTTGAGCCATTGTCACAGTTCAGGCTATTTTGCTACCTATGGATAACTCTTCAGTCTGGGGTTGTTCATGCTTATGACATAGTGTATTTGTTTTCCAAGTGGGAGTTGGGACACAGACTATTTTGTTTATAAAATAAGGTCGTTTATATGTTATCATCCTGAAAATATCCCTTAAGGAAACTTACATTGAATACATGTCAAATTTATATTGTATTCTGACATTGCCTTATACTATCAGAGCAGGCAGATTACCATGGGTGACAATTAAATACTAGAATACCCTTTTTATTTTTGATGTTTACAGTTGTCACGAGCATTATACATTTATTTTGTAACAGATTATTTATTTCACAGCACGTTCTGTAATGCAGAATGTGTTTTGGCTAAAAAGCTTAATAGGTTTATGAAAACAGGTTAAGATACTCATAGCTTTCTTAGGTGTATATTTGGTAAAAATTTGAGGGGAGGAAGGAAAAGATTAGTCACTCTTGACGGGGAGGCAGGGGAGGGAAAAAAGCAAGAGGAAGAAATGAAAATGGAAATGGAAGATAAAGAGAGAAACAAGGAAAGTTCTGCTTATAAAAAGTATATAGTAAATCATAAATTTAACTAAATTATGCTAAAGTACCTTAATTTTTAGGGTTGTATTTTAAATTCCTGGTTTTGTGTTTGTTTTGGTTTGGTTTGGTTTTTTGACTAAAGGAAGTCACTGTGTTCTATCTGTAGAGAAACTGATACAAAACCGAAACTTAGTACTAGAATTGTGCAGCTGACAGTGTATATCTAAAGAGTAAGAGTGTGATTATCCTGAAAGTTCCTGAAAGTTTGTTAGTCTTTCTAAGTTTTTGCATTAAATACTAACATCTGTTCTTTTAGGAGTTTACTAATGACTTTAGTTAACGGCAAATAAGGCTGAACATAACACTTGACTCAGACCCAGAGAAGGCAGAAGACACATGGATCATCTTCTGGGACAGGAGACAGAGACTGCAATAGCCAAAAAAAAAAAAAATCAATTAAATTTATGAATTGTGACTAAAAACGGAGACAGAGACTGCAATAGCCAAAAAAAAAATTCAATTAAATTTATGAATTGTGACTAAAAATTAGTTTTGTCTATTTCTTTCTAGTTCTTCACCAAAAACTGGAGTATAAGGGAAACTATATAACTTTATAAGCTATAGGCTAACACAATTATTTAACTAAGAAGGTTCAAAAGGAAAAAATGGAAATAAAATTTCAGATAAAAATCAATGTAGATAAACGTGAGGTGATTCACATACGTTCATGTGTCTACACACAGAAACACAGCACAAAAATATGCACAAGAGAAGCAAAAACTTAAAAACCAATTGACTCTGAATCTACTGTTCTCAATCAGAAGCAGTATTTTGGGTTATGACAAATAGTTCTGCGAAAACATAAGCTCAAATTTCAGCAGCAAGCAAAAAATCTCACCAGATATTGAGATTACAGAGGAAAATAATTCTTTCATTGAATAAATGTATGATTCAGCTGCATCTTGAACATTGTTTTCAGTTTTGTGCCTCTCATCTCAGAAGAGTGTATAGAGTTTAAAAATAAAAATTAAAAAAAAAAATCAGCAACAGCAACAAGGAGGTTGGACAGTATGGAGTGGCATCCATATGAAGAAGAATACAAGTAGTGCAGGATTCTTGAGTGTGGAAAACTGGTAACTAAAGAAAGATATAATAGAACCCTGCAAATTTATGAATGGTGTCAAGACTGTGCACAAGTACTAACTATTCACTGCATCTTGAGTCACAGGTACTAGAAAGCTCAGACTACCAAGTTAGTCAGGTCCCAATTCAAAACAAGAGGGAGGAAGTAATTCTTCAGATGCTGATGCAGATTTGTGCAATTTCTTGACCAAAATGGGGAAATTTACACAGACTCAGGAGGAGAGAGAAGATGAGTTCATGTAAAAGACATACAGAATCAGATATTTCCTGTTAAGAAAACAATTGGGGATTGAGAGAGCTTTAGGTAGGAGAATGTAGCTTCCCAGGTCTTACTCTTACATAGAAAAAAATTAAGTGTTGCTGCAGACAAGGTATTGAGTCAGATCCATCAGCCTGAGCCTGTATGTTCTAGCTTTTCCCTGAAAAAGGACAGCTGAGCTGGAGACAAAAGAAAAAAAAAAAGATTTTTTTGTATTATTTGTAGCATCAATAACATCAGATTTTGGTACAGTCACAAAAAAGCATGAAGACTTTCAGGCTTTCAGGAAAGAAAATATCAAAGTGTATGAATCTTCAAAGTAGTTCCAAGTGTCTCCAGTTCCAACTGGAGACTACCAAGAAGACTGGAGAAATGTTGACTCTGTGAGTAAGACTTAACTGATGTGTCAAATGAATAGTTTACTTTTAGCCCTTGAGAGGTTGGAATGGCACTATTACTGACTCGCTGGGTTGACCAGGAGTAGAAAGAACCAACTTACAAATATTAAAGGATTATAAACTATATGCCCATCTTGGTTATAACAACTAGTTTACACTCTCATCTTGTGCTCCTTCCCTTCAGAATTGAGCTAAACTCACTAGCAAACTGCATAGGTATGCAAAGATGTATAGTAGTGTATGAGCTTTAGTCACTATCCATTTGACATTTGAAACTAAAAGAAGCAGCTACACTTCCTTTAAAAAGTTGTCTGACACAGCACACTGTTTTGTATGCATGTAGTATTCCAAATATACTCTCTAGTCAATTCAATTTTGTTAAATCCTCCTTTATCACATTTCGACATTTAAAGCTTCAGATGAGTATTTACAGTAAGGATCCTAAGTTTTAATATAATTTCAATATTTATCACTTCAGTTATTTATGCTTCAGTGGAATAACAAAATCATTAAATAAAAATAAACAGTATATTAACTACATTTTCAAATTATACTAAATTAAGAGGTGTTGCAAAAAAGTGAGAAATGAGAAATACAAAATTATCTAAAAAACTAAAAAGTGAAATGTGGTCTGGAAATAACTAAATGAGCTTCAGCTTGCAGACCTGCATACAAGTACCTCTGCGGGTTAATAATCCAAAACACAGATATTCACAGATGTGAAGTACTAGGAATACTGTAACACGAGGTGGGACTTTGGGCTCTAAATGGACAGTATATCAGAAACAATGGAGCTTTTACCTGCTTATACACAAATGTAATGTGATGGAGGAAACGCTTTAAAACCAGACAATTTTATATTCTACAGTATACAAACCAATCAAATCAGAAGGGAAAAAAAAGGGCAAAAAGCTGCAAACTATCAAAGTATTCTTTAGATCAGCAAACGATGATGACAGTGTCTACTTCAAAAACATACACACATATTGTAAAAGTAACAGCTTCTCAGCAAGATCAAGAAGCTTGAGAATCATGATATGAGAAAATATAATAATAAAAATAATAGTAATAAGTTCCTAATCAAATACAAATATCTGAAATAATAACAAAGAGATTACTGAAAAAGGACAATAAATGGCTTTTTTTTTTCTTTTTTAAAATTTGCCCTAGCTTGCAAGTGTCTTTTTTAGATCTAAATATAAGACATATGGGTTTTCAGTAGAGTAGTTATCATCTGTGTAACTGTACATAAATGATAGAAGTTGCCCACATGTTGACTTTACTTCCTTGGATTTTATCACATTTTATCTGAACAGTAAATCTGCAAAATGGATTAGCCTTCAATTTTAATGTAATATTGTAAAGTAGCATAAGACAGCTTGGCAAGATAAGATAATACAAAAGTTTAAATAGCTGTTCTCAGGATAACTCTGTGGTGAGTGACCAACAGCTACGTGCCAGTATCTAATTTGCTATGTAATTTTTCTTCTAAGAAGTGGTTTATATCTTCAGCAAGTATAAACAATGGTGAATAGAATGGGAGAATCTTTAAACTTTTCAGGTATTTTAGATATGTGCTGCATTCGTAATACATTTTTTCTCATCTTTCATCACAGCTAACTGTGAATGCTCACTTTTTTTCATTAGCAATTGATGTTTACTTAGGCTAAAATAAAGCAGAACTGAAGTACCAAGGCAGAATAAAAAGTCTGAAACACCACAGACTTCTCCAATACTGTTTGATGTATCACCAAACTAAGTGGAAGCTGGATAGTATAAAAAATTCACATAATTTCAATTGACTTTTGTATTCAAAGTTATTTTTTTATTGTTAGAATAAATAACAAGACTTGCTTTACCCATAGAAAACTTGTCTTACTTCTTTAGGAGCACTCAGAATCAGTTAGGAGGGTACAATATGATTTTAGGTTTTTATAAAATGTCCCCTGTACTTTCAACAGTAAAAAACACACTTATATTTTATGGTTATCACTTGAACTGTGATTTCTTCTATTAAAAATACTCAGAACCAATGTGCATTTACTAACAATATTTTGTTTAATTTTCTAGTCATGTACCTCTGTATTAGTTACAGGTCTTAATGTGCCTAACTGCTTACATGTGCATGTAGTAAACATCAGCTGGTCCTACAAAATTATTTCTTCCTTTATACACACCTTTGTTTAACTGTTATATAAGTGAAAGCTTGTTAATTAAATTGTTTCTTATAATAATAAATTTAATTTTCATCATCAGTAATTTCGTTACAACCTTATGGTTTCCGTACAATCCCATGAAAATAGTGCTATAGTTTTAATGTTATCCGAGAGCTTAAGAAGATGCTGTTATAAAGGACTTTTAGATTGTCAAAAAGAGTTTAGTAAGGAGTTTAGGTTCCTTAAATGTCATTTCTACATAACCTTGAACATGACAAATGAGGATCTGAAGAGCATTAATAATGTATGGGAAATGCAATCTATTTTCTGACTCCACAGCCGTAATTAGGTTCTGATAGAGCCGTCTGTACCAATTTACTGAGAAACTTTTATTTCCAAAAGAACCTCACTTTTCACACTGTTTATCAGTAATAGTGAGAAAACATCAAGGCCAAGTTTAGAAGTCAAATGATTTGGAAGTTAGTGTAAGTTAGTTGTCTTTATACTAGTTATCATTACCATTAGACAATGGTAATCTGCTAACTAATCTGCTCCTAAACAAAGCAAGTTATACTACAATTTATACTGAAAGAAACAACTTCTACAACACATATGAGACCCCCATGAACTTGGGTCTATATAACCCAAAGAATTAGACACAGCAAAAAGGAAGCAATAGCTTTTGTGATGATATTTTACACTTAGTTGGTAAACTAAAATCCACTAGCTATAAAAATGTTTTATTAGGATGATGATGTGATATTCTCCAGAGCTGTGCCCTTTCATTTTCTGTTAAAAATATTAAGTTCAAACTTATGAAAACATTTTCTACAAAGAACAACTACATATTGAGATTTTTTTTCTTCCCTACATTTCCTATGTAAATACAAAATACCTTATGTATTATGGTTAAGAGAAATACCATATTACAGCACTGAATCCTGAGTGGGATGGTATTTGCAAATGAAAAGGGACAAAACCTGTAAATTTAAATGTAGTTGTGATTAATTGTTATAAATCTTAATAGTATTCTATAATATTTTATTTAAAAACATATTCCTATAGATCGTTCCATATTCATATACCATAAATGTAAACAGACCACAAAAGCAGATAATAATAAATTTTGTTTCCTGATTTGCTGCTGACTCTATTTTACAAATGACAAAGAAGTGTACTGAACTGTGCTCTGGCAGTGATGACTCATGTAGGAGAAGCTCTGACCCATTAGAATTCTTTGCACTTGGTATTTGTCTTTGATCTGAGCAGAAATAGGTGCTAAACATATTTTTCAATTGAAATATTCCACCATAACATTAAAATATTATGCTAGTGGCAATGATAATGCACCATGGGATGCTAAACAGAATAGGGTAAACTCTTTCAAATAGATTAAAAAATAATTTCAGTTAATTACTGATTCCAAAAACAAAAATGAGGAGGTTGTGGCCAGTAGGTAATGGTTTCTCTCTGCTGAGACTTCCTTATCACGCAATAATAATAATAATAAAATCTTAGATTTAGACTAGTGCAATGGTGCTATTGCCATATTTTCTCCAAACCAAGTGTCTTACAGAGGTCATATAGCGTGTTTCAGTTCCTCTAACAGATATTTTTTCTTCTTTATCTGTCTATTCATCCAGAAAATTTCTATTGTCACAATAAATTATCAGTTACTAAAAGGCAGTGATAGTGGTTATTTTAGCATGAGCATATAAATATTGCAGTGTGTTCATAGTATCTGAGAAAAGTTACAGTTAGTAAATGTGTAAATGCCATAAATTAAAAATGCAGAATTTAGAGGTCATGGTATAAAAAAGGCCTGTGAACAATTTATTACTGATAGGAGGTATCTAGTTAAGAACAATTCCTTAAAAAATTTGTATTGATTGCTGCTGTTGAGGTGCTCTCAGTGAGGGGCTGCAGGGGAGGTTGTTCTGTGAGAGTAAATGCTCTGCACAGACAGAGCTGGAGGAAACAAAAAAAGAAATAGCAGAGATAACACAAAGGCCAAGGTTGGAGGAACAGGAGCAGGAGCAGGAGCAGGAGCAGGAGCAGGTGCTCCGTGGAGGAGAAATATTCCCTGCAGCCCTTGGAAGGAGCCACATCAGAGCAGATATACACTGCAGCTTACAGAGAGCTCGCACAGCAGTAGAAGAAAAGTGTAATGAGGAAGTGATGTCAAAGAGAAACCACTGTCTACTGGCCACAACTTCCCCATTTTTGTTTCATGTTACCTGAATCAATAATTAAATATTTATTTTAATTGACAATATATTAATTTTCACCAAATTGAATTTGTTTTGCCCATGGCAGTAATTAGTAAACAAACTGTTTTTATCTCTATCCACTAACTTTCTCATTCTATTCTTCTTATTCATTCCTTGCTGTCCTACCAAAGAGGGAGAGGGAGTCAACGAGCAGCTGAGTGCAAGTTTGTCTACTAGCCAAGAAAAACCCCCTGGAGATGTAAGCAAAATATAAGTTTGGCTCAGGTTCAGCTCATGTGTGTATTTCTGCAAAAACTGGTTTACCCACTGCCCTTTGGAACTTGACCCCCGTCATCAAATCATGGTGTCATTATTTGCCTTTTGCATTATTAAGTCTTCTCATTTCAATGGATCTGGGAAGTAAAATTCTGTCTATTATTAATACTAGGTTGTATCACAGCTTTGATGTAATTTGACTATGCAGTTAATGATGTAATTTCTTCTCCAGTGATTGTCAGTATTATTAACTCCAAGGCTTAAAAATCATTAGTCATCTATTTTCATTTTCCTCAATCAATCATAGCATTAGATTACATTATGTTAACTTTATAAAGAAGACATTTTGGTCTTCTGGCTGATTTGGTTTTGGTTTTGGTTTTGTTTTTTTTCTTTATGTTATGGCATCTGAAATATTGGGGTGCACAATTCAAGGCTTTTGTCCTTAACTGTGTAAAAACCAAAATTTTACTCATTGCAAGAAAAACTGAGATCTTGGGCAGCTGCTAATGGTGTTTGTTAAAGCTTTAAGTATTTAATGATCAAATACCAAATTCACTGCGTATGTATTTATATCCAGTTATTTGCTGCTTTTTAAACAGCCAAATATATGTTTGTATATATCCTCAGTGGCATGAATATGTAAGTACTGATGCATGCATGCAGACAGTAGATATTTGTGTGTACACAGATGAAATCAGAGCCTCAACAGACCGAATGTGTATTCCCTTTACAGCTGAAAACCCTCTTTGCAGAAGTAAGTGAATTATAATGGAAAAAACTATGCTATTCAAAAAAGCACTTCACTCCCTTCTATGCAAGGTAACACTTTTATCTCCTCTGGATATAAGTTCAGATCATTTTACTGCAAATATAAATTAATAGCATACACAGGAATCTGAAAATGACACAATGATTTTATTCAGTGTAAAGACTGAGAGTTTATGAAGCAGTGTTGTGAAGGGAATAATTGCTAAACACATGCAGTCAGTATCTTGGACTATCCAATGTGTACAATAGTAGAAAGGATGCAGTCCATAGCAGTCCTGAACAAAGAAGTATCAGGTAATAACCACAATAGTAGGCCTCTGAGCTTTCATGATGTATGGTTATCAGACTCTTTAAGCAAAGAAGTTGAAGGCTGCTCCAATCCTTCAGGAAGAATTTTTATTTTTATGTAATTTAGTCCACATTTCACAGCAAAAGCAAAATGGATTTGCAGTGCTGCCTTGGGTGAGTCAAGGTGAGTCAAGGCCTTTTGATGGTACGGTTGCACCAGTGAACTTTTCTATTTCTTTGCTCTGCCACATATTGTAGTAATGGGCTGCTTCTCAGCTATGAGGAAAAAAAACCTGAATACCCATGGACACCTGCACTTTTCTGTGCTGGCAGATGACATCCAGGTGACATACCTTAGGCTCTTTCAAATGGTCAGAGGTTCAAGTTTAGCCAATTGAAACGACTCAAATGATGGTATCGACAAAGGACTTGACAGCTCCCTGCACATGGATGCCCTGTGTTCTGGGTTTAGTGCACGGTCTCCACCTGCGCCAGGTGGAAACTGTCCCATATGATTCCTTTGTCATATTTGCTAGCTTTGGAGGATGCCTGTACTAACTGCCCAAATGGCAGCTCAAACAGCATCAAACACTTATGCACCACCCCCTGGGGTGAGATCCAGTTTGATATTAAGACATCTATCTATGTTTAGATGTCTAGACCCATGTTGGCTGTTTAGACTTCCTAGTCAATGCTTCCGTGAAACACAGAGAGTGAATCAGCTGACAAACCATAATAACCAGTTGCATACATACAGAGGGTCTTGTGGTGCTAGGAAGGAGGGACCAAATGAATGAATGAATGAACGAAGGTATGACAAAGTAAATGGATAATACAAAGCATGAAATGTTCATCTGTTTAACAAGAAGCTTTCATGGGAAGTGGAAGAGGGAACATTATTTAGTAATTGAAGTGCATTATTTTGTTTTATCTCGACAAAGAACAGTATAGAATGATTATAAATTCTGTAAGTGGAATGATCCTTAAAAGTTCTAAGAAAATTGCAAGTTTTTAAAGGAAGAAATTTAAACAAAAAGGATCAGAAGTAAAGGTTTCAATGTTTTCTCAGCAAAATGCAGCTCAAAATGAAATAATGGATAGCTTTCTATTCCTGGACTTGCATATTATAAAATATTTGATGAAAAAACTCTTCCACTGAGATTCTCTGATGTGAGACAGTATTAGGAATTGGAAAAAGAACTCTGTTGAAATGCTACAGACAAAAGAAGTAGTAAAAGTATAGTGAGAGGTAAGTCAGGGAGTCTTCTAAAATTATATTAAAGAGCTAAAGAGAAAAAAAAAAAAAAAAAAGAAACAGGAAACACAGAAGGAGATAATATCTCCAACTAGAAACTTAGATCTGTCAGCAGGAGTGGAAGCCGGACAAGCATGTTTTTAAAGATGGTTCATTATAATATTGAATTCAGAAAATAAAGAGGAAAACAGCAATAGAGCTTGAGAATAGCTCCTGGAATTGAAATTCTGACATCTCCCTTCTCTAGATATTGTCTGTGGACAATTAGGAACTTTGGACCTGTTTTCACTGCATTTAGTAGACTGCATAGGAAACACCTAAACTGAAAATAAGGGCTTTGTTTGTCTCCCACATAGCAAACAACTCTGAGATCTGAGTGCCTCTGAAAGCTAGAATCAGGAACAAGAATAACTTCTTGATTTTCACATCCGTAACAACCCAGTTCACTGTTGAGGTGAATCTAACCCTCTCCTAAGGGGTTTATTAGTATGGGGAGATGAGGAGCATTGACTGGGTGAAGACTGGAGTACAGATAGGGAAAAGGAGAGAGAAGACAAAACTGCAGCAGTTGCAGGGAGAAGGTGACTTCTTCGGCTGGTTTCTCATGTCATACAGGCTTATTATAGAAGTTGCTTCTGACATTCTGATCAGTTTAATTATGAAAACATTTGTCACTACCAGCTGAGGAGGAATAAATCGCAATCAGAGGTTACATTCAGTGATTGTGGTGATTGTGGTCACAATCAGTGGCCACAAAGGTGATAACATTAGTCACCTCCTTTATTAAAGAGACTATTTAAATCTCATTGAAATTAATGAAAAGATTCTAGTGATTTGGAAGGAAATAAGAGTGTGACACAATATTGTAGTGTGAAAAAAACAATACCAACCACAGCAATGCCTAATAAATAATCTAGTATGTTGTCTTATAAACTGCTGTGGGTCTTTAACTAACTAGCAAAGAAGATCTTGTGGAACATGTTTACCATTACACGAGGTAATCTATCTATTCCATAACTGCCATTCTGTGTTTTGCTGCTTGTAATCATAAAGAGCTATTCCTGTGTGAACCTATCATTAATCTCTAGCTAAGTTGTCAAAAGTATGATAGATACGAAAAAAATCAGGGTTTTTTCCTTTCCTTTTTTTTTTTTTGACACTAGTTACTCAAGCAACAAGGTGCACCAGCCCACATCTTATACAAATCAGTAAGTTTAGAATTATTGACAAATCAGCTAAAGTGAAAACTTCATTCTGAACTATATTTGAGGCATTAACTCTCCAACTACTCTGTTATAATAAATCTGTTTCCTGACAAACAGGTAGAAACTGGATTTCTTCACTGCATTAAAAATTGTATCTGTGATAAGAATATATCTAGCAACAGAAGCTTAAACAACTCAGTGTAGGTGCTGTAGAGAGACTCCAGTTAGTCTTTGGTGACTTACTTATATAAGTATAAAATATTTTGTGTTTTTCTTGTTATGTGGGCTTATATGTCACTGTTAAGGTTTGGCTTGATTGACAGCTTGCAAGGGAACAATGAAGTTAGTTTTTTCTATGTATCTGCTTGATTTTTCACAAGCAATAGATGTAAACTGAGCACCTTGGAGGTTAATATTCAGAGCTCTGTGTGGGTAGTGTGCACTAAAATTAATTAGCAGCAACAGGATTTATACCTATATTTCTCATGGGTTCATTTTTTGGGGTTTTTGATTATTTTTTCTTCTTATCACTTGGATGTCAACATTTAAACTTTAAGAATAAAAGTATATCTGCTAGATATACTAAATATATAGTCCATTTCACCATCACCTCACATTAAAAAACATTGCGTAAGTGAATGCCTGTAAAGTAAGAAGTTTCTAAAACTATTACATTACTGGTATAACACTGAGGTGTCTGGACGCTGTTGAACCACAGTGTTAGGAATAGAATGGTTACCTATTTAATGCAAAAGTAGAGTGAGGGGCTTAAGGCGGGTGGAGTCCGAGAAGCCAGCAAACTGGACAGTTATCCACATGCTTAAGTGAACCGAAAGGCAACACGAGAAAAAAGAGCAAGCTTCAACTCCTGCCCGTTTCCTTGACACAGCGTACATCCACAAAGGCAGTTTGGAAGTGCATCTGTTATATTATTCAAATACACCTACCCCTTCAGCTATACACACATCAGACCAGAGGATATGAACATGCATGTCCATTGGAGTCATGTAACATGCACCTACATTTTTCATATGAAAGAAGCTGTCTTCTTTCGGTTGTGTTGCAGGCAACTGTTGTATTCTAATTGCTCAACAAATGCACTATTGATTGTATGATCAGGATTCTGTGCAACAGACTCCTCAGCCCTTTTAATTTGAAAAGATTTCCAGTACTTCTCAGGCAATGTAAATGATTCAGGCATTTCCTCTTCCAATTGGTTTTTAACCTGAGATAGTGCTGACATTAATACACAGACCATGTCAGCTTTGCCACTGGGAAAAGTTAGTGCACCTATGAAGCAGCTATAGAGCTCCAGAAGCAGTAATGACACAGTGCTGGAGTGGGTTATCACCTCCTTTGCTAGAAAAAAAACCTGAGAAATGCAGAAAGGTAATGAAAAAACAAGGAGTAGAAGTCGTGGCAATTGAAGCCTAAGCTTATTCTCTAACTTCTGAGCCATTCTTCCTTTATGGTAATGATACTATTGTAAGAGCACATTCTCTGTTCGTATGCAGAAATAAGCACGTATCCAGTCTGAAGCATGCGGAAACCAACAGGAAGACTTTTAGGGGGTTCATTGAGTTCTAGTTCCATTTTAATGCACATTTCAGTGGATAGCACAATTTAGAGTTGTGTTTCAGGCAGCACAAATCACACCATAGTATTAGAAACTGTTTCGGCTCATGATGAGGCAGTTAATAAGCCTTGAAGGATGTAAGATGCACTCAGAAGAATCAAAGCAATGATACTTAGCTGAGTCATCAGAGAAGACTTCTTCCCTCATCTATTCTGGCATCTGTTAAAATGAAGGTATTTCAATCTACTCCATTAATGACTGATTAATGATCTATGGAATTTCCCTACCTGCTGAAACTATGCCCATGGAGTTCCAAACCTATTCATGACTGCTTATTCTATTTCATTACAGTGTCCCAAAAGACTTTGCTGTATATTAAAACAGAAAATATCCACCTGAAAATTTTTCTGCAGCCTCTAGTAGTATCATAAATTTGTCTTTGTGACTCTAAGACTCTCTCATCTTTGTCATGTTTTGGTTTTTTTTTATGTTTCTATTTTTTTGTAATCCTATAATTCCATGGATTTTTTTTTTACTTTAACCTCTTTATTTTTATAAAGAGGATTACTTTTATAAGCTGTTTCCTACTCAACTTTCTGAGCAATCAGTGTACATGGTATATTACATTGAAAATATCATATTTATTCCAACAACATTTACTACACACTTCATACAGTTAAATACAATAAAGTATTCTCCCTTCTTTGTTTTAGGGAAATGGTTTCTCCACCTATAACAACAAATCTATTATTTTATTCCCTCAATAAACACTGAAGGACAAAAAGCCAAAAAAGTAAAAACTCTTTTTTCCTTTAAAAGTTTGGGTTCAAATCTATTATTTTATTCCCTCAATAAACACCGAAGGACAAAAAGCCAAAAAAATAAAAACTCTTTTTTCCTTTAAAAGTTTGTGGTTTTTTGTTTTTGTTTTTGTTTTTGTTTTTAAAGATAAACACAGAATAAACAGTTGTGATTTTTCTAAAAGACAGGCATGGAAGAAAAGATTATGCTTTTGTGGTTTGTTTTTTTGTTTGTTTTTTTCCTAAGAAATTGAAATTTAAAGTAAGATGCCATAGCTTGAAATTTTGACACTGAGCATTTCTGGTTTGCTTGGTTGTTTTTCTCACAGTGGAGAACAACAGAATATTATCCTAATATTCTTTTGAAATGAAAATTTAAGCTCTCAACTCTGCTTCAACTGACCTCTAAATCAGGTCAGAATTTAACAGAAAGGGGCCTGTTTAGGACCCAGGAGCAACTGAATTACAATATAACAATAATGTACTTAATAATAAAGCAATCTCAATTAGGTAACATATTTGTCAGCTCAACAGTTTTTGTCACTGCAGAACTAATAATGAATCCGCATTCACTTATGCTGCCATTGGCATTAATTCAATATATGATACCATAGCCATTTATTCCTTACTTATAGATATTTGGAGAGGTAGAGTTTGCAGGTAAGTCCACACTCATCTTGTTTTTCACTCACCTGCACACTTTTAAATACTATGAAGAAAAGACTTTATATCACCAGTCTGGTGAGATTTTCAAGGGAATCTAGGCCAAATGTTGTAATTTGAGATTTTGAATGGATTTCTCCATTCACAAAAAAGTTAAAATCCGAAGATTATATACTATGTAAATTAAGCTTCAAAAATAATTTCAGAAATGCCTTTGTCATGCAATCACAGAGATTAAGGCAAGTCTGTAAGAACAGAATCACATGAAAATCTTTTGGCACACTTATATACCTTGTAAATACATCAGAAACGCATGCAGCTTCCCTCAGATTCTCATGAAAATTGAACATTTGACTGTAACTCACAGCAATATAAATTCTAGCTCACTGTAGGTGGTTTTCATTAGGCATGCACAAATATTTGCCTATTATAAGGCACATAAAGAGTAAGAAAAAAATCTTATATATATTATTACTTTTTCAAGATATTTTAGGAATAAATCAGCAAATTAAAATAAAAATTAGCTCTAAATACAAAAATAAATATTTTTTAAGCATAGTTCTTCAGTAAAATATAAAAGTAAGAAAATGTCATCTGAATGATAGTTTAAAACAATCTGGGAGTATGATAGTTCATCTCATGAAACACAAGCTGAAGGGCTCTAACCAGACTGAGACAACTGGGAAGATGCAGATTTGAGAAGGAGCTGTCTGGGTGGTCTGATGTGATTTGATTGCAAGAGATCCATTATCCTAAAAGGGATACTAGGTATCCAAGCAGAGAAGAATGTATAAACATTAAATGTGAGTAGAGTGCTGCAGACAGACAGTCCTTAGGGAAACAAGAAGAAACAAAAGAAACTTAAACATTGATACTGGTTGCATTGTATCATGGAAAGATAGAGACCAATAGCTTCTGCACAGTCTGAATAATATCTATTATACTATCTGCAATGAAACCTTAGTTCTATGGTCAGAAGGGACTGTCATCATGATGTAATCTGTCCTCCTAACCATAAAATTCAGCTCAATAATTGCTGCAGTAAGTATATTCCCTCTGGCTGAACTACAGTGTAATTTTTATTATTTTTAAATTTTGAATGCATAAACTAGTCATCAATTTGGTGTAAAAAAAAAATTAAAAAAATAAATTTTTAATAAATTTAGGCTTCACATTCCTCCTGGCAGAAATTATCTGAATTTAGTACTATAATGGTTTATTTGGCATTCCTCATGAATGGGCAGGAGATGGAGGGAAGAAGAAAGCAAGGAACTTTTAGAAGTGGATCTGCCCTGGGGAGAAAGTTTCTGTTTTCTGCTTTAAGAACAACACTCTTTTTCTTTGATGCTCATTGTTATTCCACTGCTTGTGTTGAATGTCAGATCAGATGCTCATATGACAACACTAAACTGAATGAATGAAAGGAAAGGACGGAAAGAAAAGAGGATTTCTTCAAACAATAATAAAAGTGTGCTTGTCTACACCAATTACAATAGCTGGTAAGCCATGCCTGATTTTATGAAAGATGTTCTCATGTAGAATTAAGAGATTCAGAAAGCATTTATTGCCTTGGCAAACTTAGCAACCTCCAGAAGTCCCTATTGAAAACAAAATTCTTGCAACTTGGACTTTTCTATTGTTGGCCACCTGCTTTTGTCTGGTGAGTTAAAGGGCTCTCTAGAAATCACTTGTTTCATTTAAAAATGATGAAAACAATAAAATGCAACCATATCTATTCCACAAATTAATTACTTCTTTGGAATTCAACAAAGTCAAGGGATCTAGAACTTTTGACAAGAATAATTTCTCACTGTTCAGAAAGGAAATAATTATGGGAAAGAAAGCAAGAATTTTGATTAAGGTGTCCTTGCAACAGAATATTTCAATTTTACTTATTGTGATTTTGCTGTTTTCTAACTAATCTGGTCATCCTAGGCTTTAATTGTGCACAAAACCTGCAGATTTTTCTGTTGTGAAAAATAGAGCTCACCCTTCCCCCAAAAAGCATGAAAATATCGAATGCCATATTTAATGTCATTTTAAGTAAAAAAACCAACCAACCAACCAAACAAACAAAAAAAACAACAGAAAAACAAAAAAACCCCACCCCCTCAAACCAAAAAAAAACCAAAACCAAAAAACCCCAATATAGTGGAAAGGAATTCTTTCAGTCATTTGATAACTCTAGGGAACTATTATGAAATTCTACATTCATGTACACAGGCAATTCAAGCAATTTCAAGTTTCTTTCTATATTTTAAAAGGTGAATAATGTTTTCAACAAAATAAATGCAGCTCTAAAGCATAGGTAAATCACAAGGAATAAAATATATGATGTCAATATTCTAAAAGTGAAGTTAATTTTTATATGTTGAATCCATAAGATTTTTTATTTTAACTACATAGACTATACTTCTATGCTCTCTTTACAGCTTTCATCAATTGACATGTAGTTTTGATGAATTTATTTGCTTAAATTTGTTTAACAGATATTTCTACAGTACTCATGGATCTGCAAAGTTTATGTCATGGAAGTAACCCATTGATTGCCTAGTGGAAGTGAACTGTATTCTTTCTGCACCTGAAAAGTTATTTTTCCTTATATTATTTATGCAACAGTACCTTTTGAACATATACATTTTCACATGCAAGATCCTGGTCCTTCACTGATTTTCTTGTGGGGGAAGAGGATGAATTAATTGCAGTTAATGACCTGAACTGCAATGAGAAGGATTTCCCTTTTCCTCTTTGTTCAATTTAACAATCTTGTTTTGGTGAAAAAATATTGCATGTATGAGTTTCAAGGTTCCCTTGCTGCATGATGGTGGTATCTAGTCAGGTTACAGCACTGCAGCATGCAGAGTGAATGAAAACGAGGCACCACTCTATTATCTAATGACAGCTACTGTAAAATTTAATGTAATTTCATTTTTTGCTTAAAGTGCAATAGAGTCTGTTGTAGCTGACCTCTTCTCTCTTTATCTACCTTCGTCTTTTGTGTTACATTAGGTATTTTGCTTCCCTTCTTGCTAAAAGTTGACTGACATTTCCTGTGTGCTTTCAGTATCTTCTTTTTTTTTTTTTTCTTTGCAGCATTTCTAATTCACTTTCCTTATTCCTTTCCACTCTGTCACAGCTTTTGTCCTTGTCTGGCTTGGGAAAAAAAAAAAAAAAAAAAAAAAAAA
>NW_010334910.1:0-10110 GCF_000700745.2 Antrostomus carolinensis | reverse complement strand
AAAAAAAAAAAAAAAAAAAAAGGAAATATAAAGGAAAAAAACAAAACCCATCTTCCTGTATTACATACTAAAGCTTTCCCAAATGTATTTTGCTTCTCTCCTATGTATCTTTACTTAGAACTTTTCTGATTTAGCCAAAATTGAATCTTACCATTTCTTCATGATTTACAGTAGACCTGATTAAACAGTGTAATAGAAAATTATAATCATCTTTCTGGGAAAAACTGAAACAATTTCTCTCTGATTTTTATTTAGTCTATTCAAGCAATAAAACTGGTAAAACAAAGTATATGAGGAAGCCTAAATGTTTTTGTTATACTCCTTTCATACATTTCTTTGTTGATTTTTCTTTATATTATCCTAGACTATAAGAATCACAGACATTAGCAATCCAAGGCACAGATTAGGTCATCTGATCTATTTTTATCCTAGCACGGGTTTTTTGTCTGTACTCTATCTAGCCAATTTGTCCAGTCTGCTTTTACATGACCCTTTTCCAGTTCTTCTTAAGACTTACAGAGTTATTTCTGCTAATATTCATTCAGTATTTTGCTGTATGCAGTTTCATCCAAGAACTTCTACCTAATATGCCCTCAGATTATGCTAAAAATGTTTTTCTGTTCCTGAGACTAATTCTTGACCATTGAAATGCATAGGCAAGTCACTGTGAAGCCAATGAGATATATGTGTGTTAAAGGATGAATCTGGCTCTTAATATTTACAGTAGTGGTAATTCCCCTTCCCTCTTTATCATTCTTAAATCAATAGTGACTATATGGGAAAATTCGAATAAGATCAGATATGCCTTGGTGTCTCTAATTCAAATATTATAATAAGCACTTTTTCAACACTTGTTTCCCAAGAGAATATCCATAGCTTAGAGAAAATACCCAAAACTCAATGTAAAATGCATGGAGAGAGGTAAGCACTCCAGAAAGGCATACAAAAGAATCCGCATTCTGCTGCTTGGAGCTAATAAATAGGGCACACTGAATGTGCAAAGATGTAACTAGGGTTGAATCCATGACTTCTCACCTTCTGGTAACTGTTTCTAGCCACTCAACACATAGCATCTCAAATACTGTCTTTGAGGAAACAAGACTTCTTCTAAAGTATAGCCCATAAATAAAAATAAACAAAAACAAAACAGAAAGAAACAAACAAAAATCCCCAAACTGATAATCTTATAAAACTGCTCATGCTGAGGAGACAGGAACACCAAGTTCATAATAGTAGGTCTTACATCTAAGAAGAAAACACTGAGCACTGCTCGCAAACTTTCATCCATTAGAAGTGCTCCAGAGCATGTACAATGTTTAATTTTTGTGCACCAATAGGAAAACAAAGCAAAATCAGGGTATTTTGCTCCTAGAAACAGTTGTTTGTTTGTTTGACTAAAAATGATATTTTAAAATCCCATTATTCCAGAATCATAGAATCATAGAATCATAGAATAGATTGGGTTGGAAAAGACCTCCAAGATCATCAAGTCCAACCCCTGATCCAACTCCAATTACTATATCATGGCACTAAGGGCCACGTCCAATCTCTTTTTAAAAACCTCCAGGGATGGTGAATCCACCACCTCTCTGGGCAGGCCGTTCCAGTGCCTGATTACCCTCTCTGTAAAGAATTTCTTCCTAACATCTAACCTAAACCTCCCCTGGCAGAGCTTGAGCCCATGCCCCCTTGTCCTATTGTTGGTTGCCTGGGAGAAGAGACCAACCCCCACCTGGCTATAACCTCCCTTCAGGTAGTTGAAGAGAGTGATGAGGTCACCTCTAAGCCTTCTCTTCTCCAGACTAAACAACCCCAGCTCCCTCAGCCTCTCCTCATAGGACTTGTGCTCAAGTCCCTTCACCAGCCTCGTTGCTCTTCTCTGGACCCGCTCCAGCACCTCAATGTCCTTCCTGAACTGAGGGGCCCAGAGCTGAACACAGGACTCAAGGTGTGGCCTCACTAACGCAGAGTACAGGGGAAGGATCACTTCCCTGCTCCTGCTGGCCACACTGTTCTTGATGCAGGCCAGGATGCCGTTGGCCTTCTTGGCCACCTGGGCACACTGCTGGCTCATGTTCAGCCATGCAAGCTGAACGTAAGGAAACAAACAAACAAACAATTTTTAATAGTCATTAAAAATAAAAAAAGTTGGCATTATGTTTTTCATCCAAGCACTTAAAAGGATTTGACTACATTAAATTAAACCTCTAGATACTCATGAGGATCAGATAGTCTGATCTTTCAGAATGGAAAAGAGAGACTTGGGAAGGTTAAATATTTCAGTAAAGTTTACAAAAAAACCAAACTTCATGCTGAGAGAAGAACTCACTAGTTCTCATAACATTCTACTTCTCTGCCTGTTATGTGCCCTCCCACATTTCTCATTTGTATTCAACATAAATTCAAAAACCTTCATACAGCTCTAAACTTTCATATAAGTCTCTCTTTTTGGTACATTCTCTCACTGTTCTCTTTTTATCTTGAATATTCAGCATATTCTAATAGTTTCCTGTAAAAAAAAATTGCAATTGTACAAATCAACTTCCTTTTTTGTTGCAAAGTAGTTTTACAATCCTAACAACAACTTATATAATTTTTATTTATTGTTTTCAGAATCAGTCCATAAGAGACAATTGTGTATAATAGACTTTTCTGTTATTTTTTGAGTTTAAATTCCTCTTTCAAGTTCAAGATTGGATTCTGCTCCTGAGAAATCCATGAAAGCCACCTGCATTGTGACTGGAGGTTCAACTTTGAGGGTGATTGTATCTCTATGTCTATGATGTGTCCTGCACTATCCTACTGAGGTTTCCATGTTTCTTTATATTTTTTATTTTTGTGACATTGTTTTAACAATCATGCATCCCCTGTATTAGTTCTTAGCTTTGCAGTGAGTGATCACTTGGGAAATGAGTTGTCCATGTCTCCTGTTCATTCTTACCTGATAAATATTTGGAAATAATTCATTTGGATCCAGCATTTTCTCAACATTTCTGTTAATCTTCCTTTCTAGACACACTATGATCATAAAACTATTACACAAATCTCTGTTCCTCTCCCAGGCTGTTTCCTAGGTTTGATCCTCATGTGAGAGGGAATAAATTCACACTCACAGTAGTGTCAAATGCACCTACCACTTATTTTTTTTTCCCCTTTTTTTTTTTTTTTTTTAATTCTGAGTCCATAACTTCTTTTTTTCCCTGCTATTCAAGAAGATGTTTCATGGTGTTTTAGATAACCCTGGCTAGTTTATATCAATTTAGAAGGCTTTAAAATGAGATGTCAACATACAGAAACAAATTTATATCATCTAATCTCTGTGTTCTGTGTGTTATATATTTTCCCAAACATGAAAAATTGTCTTGAGTCCCTTATTTTACCAAAAGATTTGCAACTAAATAACAGCAATTTTTCGAGATAGGTCAACTAGGAGGTCCAAACTAGTATCATCAAACAAATGCTGTAACATCCACGTGTCATTGTCACCAAGAGAAAAACACCCATGGAAAAACTTAGTTCTGCTGCAGCTGGGTAAATTTATGGCTGTTTGTACTAAGATTTACTTTGGTAGTGTCTCTTTTACAGGGGATTTTAATATTATCCATTTAAACTGTTCTAAAGACTAACACTTGGTATATTAAAGACTAAGACTCTGCATAGGTTAGATCTCATTCCCAAGAACAACATTCAGAAGAGGTGTTCATGCAGGCATCTCTTTGGTTTGGGGTGAGTTCTACCATAGCTATCTTAAGACATTTAAAATTGGACATCTAACTAAATCTTGTAATGAACTGTTCGTCATAAAGGAAATTAACGGAAGGAATCATGACCTGTGAGAGTATTTCTCTCTCTCAGGTTCTGGAAGTTATCTGGATCACTAATTCAAACTAAATTTCTTCTTTCATTGACTCTTATCTTTTCTATTTATCTCCTATCTTTATCCTACTTGATGGAATTTCCTGTTTTCTTACCATATTAATTCCTCTAAAGAAAAGTCTCTTTTATAGAAGCACATTTTTCAGCTTTTCTTATAACTGCTTAACAGAAATATTGAGGCATAACTAGACAGTTTTTGGAAGGATTAAGGGTAATCTTGCTATTGTATGTCAAACCTCTTGATAATTTCTTGGTCCCTTCTCAGCTGTTTAAGAAAGATAGAGATGAGTATCTCAAGCACAAAAATTTAGTCCTACCAAAAGGAGTTTCAAGTGTATAACAAAAGTATTATTCATAGTGAGATTATTCTTTGGATGAGTGCTATGGTAATGATAGTGTTCACAGTACCTCTGTTCTTTTCATTTTCTTTTTTCAGTGATAAGTACTAAATAAGCTGAAGAGCCTTTAAAATAAGTGCTATTATTTCTTTAAAAATAATCTTTTTTCCTTTTTCAATGTATTGTATTTGTAAGATTATGGAATAGGTAGTAAAGCAAATTTTCAATTTTAGATGGTTAATGAAGAAATAAGTGCACAAGTCCATCTCTTGGGAAATTTCTTCCATCCTTTGTGTAGCACATAAAGTACATTCCAAAATTTTTGGTTTTCTCTTTTTTTTCCTCTGGAAAGGAGAATACAATTTTGGATTAATCATAAATTCAATCAGACTTCCAGGGGAGAAGTGATCAAACTACCAACCACTTTGAGTAACAAGGCAGGTTGTTGGCCAATGAAGCCATTTGATTAGGGGTATGGAAAGGAAGGTCTGTACTCAGAGACTGGCATGCCCTGGCTAGGAGTGGGTGATATGGCCGCTGGGAATGGCTAACAGGCAAGAATGTCTGACAAGGCAGGTTTGGCTGTGTCCTGGCTCCTGAAAGTAGAGATATTCTTTGGAAAACAGACCAGTGGAAAAGCACCAGATGAGGCTCTTCTTCATCACAACTTATTCCTCCTCCTTCATCTAGTCAAGGTGTTTGGGAACAGAATATAACAGAAAAGCAATGTTATTGTTGCATCACCTTCTTTTCTTCTTTTCACTAGTCTTTAAGCTTAAATTACTCCAGAGCAGATACTAATGCTATTTTAGTCACTGTAGGTGGTAAGACTAAAACACTAGTTGGAACACTACTGATGTCTTAGAGAGAATACACAATAAATTATGTGTGTGTGTTGTACAGTCCCTTAGTCCCTTAAGAGAGATAACATATCCATGTAGCTAAGCAGCTACATTGCCTCTCCCTTGCTGAAGAGGTATTCAGATGCTTAGTCAGAATAATTTAGCAGTTCCTCTGAGAAACCTGAGCTGTTCAAAGAAATGTTATCAAGGGTGAGGATCTTATCTGATGTTTTTCCACCTCTTCATAGATTATTTTTTTCCTCAACCCAGGCTCATATTCTACCTGATGTGCTGAAGTTCCTTGCTGCAAATTCAATTTGCCTTCAAATATTTGGCATGGCTTCAAGGAAAATGATCAAATGATCAAGTTCACCTTGATCCCTTAATTTTGAAATTGCTTGGCTTGCTCTTTTTCCCACAGTGCTGGGTCAAGATTTTCCTACCAGGGTGAGTTTCAGTTCATATTCTCTATTTTCACCAGCTGAGTTGCAGATTTGTAGTATGTCTGTCAATTTTGATTTTTTTTCCTGTGTCAGGTGCTTGCCCTTGAATGTTTGCCAGTATAAGAAAAAGGGAAAGTATCTAACCAACTAAAGGAAGAAGAGAACTCCAAGTGTGCAATGAAAAGTTGAGTTCAAAAGTAAATGAACTTTTTGGGGGTTTTTTTGGTTTTTTTTCCAGTTTCAGGTCTCAAACTTAATCCATAAACTATTTGAATCTACAACTATGAGAAATGGCATCTTCAGGATAAGTCCTTCTGTCACTGATATCTTATCTACTACGAATCTAAGGAAAATAGAATGGCCTGATGGTTTTCTTTTCCTTTCTGTCACTATGTGAAAGAGCATATGGGGCTTGGAGTACTAATTAAGGATATAGAACTGTATAAAGTAACTGTACCCTCAGCACTGTTCTCCATTGCGTGCATTAACTCAACTAAACATAGACACTGAATGGAAAGCTCTACACTTTTTGAGTCTCTATAGTTTGAATTGAAGAGCCAGGGTGTGTTGGTAGACAACTCGTATCTAAAGCAGGCCAAGCGTAAAAGACTTTGCTTGCCCGACTTTTAATTCTGATGATCTTCAATAAGTGATTTTGTAACTCATATTATCATATTATAAATCATCAGCTCAATATGACCATATTTCTGTGTAAAATTCTTTTCTTTCCATTACAGGTGGTCTTTCTCTGTAGTGCATTATGGTTCTGAATTCCTTTGCAGAGGATGCTTGTTTTCTTCATTGAATATTGTATTGGGTTTGTGTCAGTATATTAACCAGGGTTGACTGGAAGACGGGAGTATTCTCTCAGGGATCGCTCAGGCTCTCTCTTACAAGGTTTTGGTTTTGGGACTGTCTGTGCTACAGGATCACTGGCTGGCACAGGCCAGGCATCGGTCAGCGGGCAGTGAGCACTGTATATTGCTCATTTGTATAGTCTGTTATCACTGTTGTTATCATTATAATTTTATTCTAATTAGTAAATAGTTTTTATTTCAGCCCGTGATTTTCCTTGTCATTCTTTCCAATTCTCTCCCCTACTCCCTGGGCAAGGGAGGGTGAGGGTGATAGAGCAGGCTGTGTTTGGCTGCAAGCTGCAAGCAAAAGGGTGAATCCACCCAAACCACCACAAGTCTAAACACAATATCATCCATAAAAAATTGACTTAATATTTTACAATATTGAGTACATTTTTTCCTTTCTTTCTTTTATTTTTTCTTTCATTTTCCTTTCAAGAAAATTGTGATTTGAAAACTGGAATAAAATCCCAAGCTAAACCTAAACTAAGAATCATCCCATGCAATTTTTCTTATAATCCTTTAAAAATAACATTATGTTTTGTTTTATTTTCCCTTATTTGTAACTGAGGATTTTTTGCTGATGGGCTGCACTGTCAGATGAGATATTTCCAAAAGTACTTTGCTGACAGATAATTGACCATTTGACCACTGGTCCACATAACTGTGGAGTTGTGAGCATAACTTTCAACTTCCTTTTTTTTTTTATATATTCTTCTGTTTGCAATTTCATGGCGTTCTAGAATGTCTTCTCCCTGCAGAATTGTCAAGAAAGAGCACAGTAATAGAGGTCATCTGTGAACATAATGAAAAGTCTCACAGGAATCACTCTGCGCATACACTGTCAGTGGAGGTGTGAGCTTTGCTGTGATTTTATTCCAAGCTTGCAGAGCTCTGATTCCTAGTATATGTCTCTTTTTTATTGCATCTAGTTCAAGTCATGTCAATTTTCTTGCCTAAAACTCTTTTACATCTTTACTGTCTCTGTGCATCTACAGTTAACTATCACACTTTAATTCTAAATGGGAAGGCAAAATCTAAGAAGGTCATACTACAGGTATATGGACATTATTTACTAAAATAATTTTCAGTTTGTTTGTTTGTTTGTTTGTTTTTTAAAGAAAGTAGTTTCATTGCCACTGAGAGTTCCCATCTAATTTTGTAATTAATAGTTTATTACCACAGGAAATAAGCAGGAAACTACAATATCATGTATATAATAATTGCATTGCTTTTTATTAGTTGATGATCTCGTTTTATTTCATGACACAGCAGTCCCAATATATAATTAATTATATATTTTCCATGTTATGACATTGCAAGGTTGGATAATATGACTTATCAGGATTTTATGTAGTCTGTTTTTTTCTTATACTACTTCTAAAAATTATTTTTAGGGTTAGGTACTCCTGATTTTAACAGCTTTTCTAGATGAAAATATCTCCTCTTTGTGCTGTAATGAAACACTTTGATATTTTCAACATGAACAGAAGATAAGCATCCAATGTACTAGAGAGGGAAAAAGATGTTTGCGATAGATGAGATAAATTATTCAAAGGTAGCATAGTTCACTAGTCCTGTTTGTTTAGATTATATTCACTTTGGAGCAAGGGTTGTTCAGTATTAATGAATATCAAGGCCCTTAATTCATGTTTTCTTTTCCTCTAAAACATAAAATTACAATATTATTTGCATCAGATTCATGCAGGTTTTGGGGATTTTATTCTTCTTTATGCTCTGCCCCCCATTATATATATATATTTTTTTTTACTGTAGTTGTGGTCTCACTCTTACTAGCATTCCAGGAACTCAAAATATGTTACAGGCAAGATGGCACTTGGGCCTCGAAATGGAAATACTTTTTTCTTTTAAACTTGACTTTATTTTCACTATCCAATAACTCTCCTCAAAATCTTACTTTTATCTTATAAATGTGAACATACTTTGCAGGTCAGAAGCCCTGTAGGGCACTATTAAGGGCCTCATAGGAGTACATTTTAAAAAGTCATTCCCCAGAACTGAAAAGAATGCAGTGATGCCTGCTAGATTTCTGCTCTCTCTTCAACCCAGCTCAAAGAGACAACTTCCCAGATACCCTTGAGGAGTGTCTTTGTCCTTTGAACTGTCCCAGACCAAATGTCAATTACTCAGAGTCACTGTCCTCTTCTGTAACATGCCTTCATTGAGACATTCTAATATGTGACACAAATCAGACCCTGTGCTATTCTGTCATTACATATACTTTTGCTACTATAATAAATAAACAGCTTCAGAAAACCATATTCAGTAGTTGCTTGTGAACTCATGCAATTGCATTAAGAGCAACCAATGTTTTATGCTGAACTAGTATTAAATATATTCTTTATTTATGTACGTCCAGGAAGTCCAAAAAGTAAATGTTGAGATGAGCTAAAATTAAGAATTTGACATTTCATTCAAAACAGACAATGCTAAAAGAAAATAAAGTACCTTTAGGAGCAATGAAAGTTGAAAAAAAAATTAACATAAATATTTGTTGAGTGAGAAAGAGTTGATAGTCTGACTAAATACTTTCCAATACAAATATCAGTCTGGTTTTGAATCTACTCTTTTTATTTGAAAGTACATAGAATTTTGTGGGGAAGATGTGTTGCTTTACAGAAAACAGGTAGAGGCTAGCTAACTGTTGTATTTCAGCTTAATGTTGTCATACAGGCAGTTTTGCAAGGGATAGACAGCACTGGGCCTCAACCTCGACTGAAATTTTGTCAGAGATAGATACATAATGACAGATAAAAGATCTCTGAATAGCACAAAGACTTTTAGAGTGATAGGTAAGAACGAGGAGAGATCAGAGGCAGCCATCAAATGACTTAAAGTTATCCCAACCAGGGCTTCAACACAGCCATGTGCAAAATCTAGGAACAAATAGTGCAGTCCACTGACACGGGCTCACATACCAGAACATAGTGACTCTGAAAAAGCATAAATGTGAAAAAAAAAAATGCAAATCAAATTTAAAAAGGCTTTTACATTGCAGAGCAATGAAAATAACCAAATCACAGAATTACAGAATTGTAGGGGTTGGAAGGAACCTCAGGAGATCGTCTCATCCAACCCCCCTGCTAAAACAGGTTCCCTACAACAAGTTGCACAGGAAAGCATCCAGGTGGGTTTTGAACATCTCCAGAGGTGGAGACTCCACAACCTCTCTGGGCAGCCTCTTCCAGTGCTCCGTCACCCTTACAGTAAAGAAGTTTTTCCTTAGGAAAAACCTCCCTTGACCTGCTGGTCACACTCTTTTTAATGCATCCCAGGATGCTGTTGGCCTTCCTGGCCACAATGGCACACTGCTGGCTCATGGCCAGCCTGCTGTCCACCAGGACACCCAGGTCCTTTTCCACAGAGCTACTCTCCAGCAGGTCAGCCCCTAACCTGTACTTACGCATACAGTTATTCCTCCCCAGGTGAAGGACTCTGCACTTGCTCTTGTTGAACCTCATCAGGTTCCTTTCTGCCCAACTCTCCAGTGTGTTCAGGTCTTGTTGAATGGCAGCACAGCCTTCTGGTGTGTCAGCCACTCCTCCCAACTTTGTATCATCAGCAAACTTGCTGAGGACGGACTCTGTTCCTACATCCAGGTCATTGATGAAGATGTTAAACAAGACCGCACCCAGTACCAATCCCTGAGGAACACCACTAGTTACAGGCCTCCAACTAGATCCTGTGCCACTCATCACAACTTTCTGAGCTCTGCCAGTCAGACAGTTCTCAA
>NW_010334909.1:73248-81902 GCF_000700745.2 Antrostomus carolinensis | reverse complement strand
GCACAGCCGGCGTGAGAGGTGAGCAAAGCGTGCTCCCTGCTTTCTGCTTGTCCTGCAGGAGCACACAGAGGGACAGACGTGTCTCAGTGGGGTCAGGCTGCGGCTCTTCCCGTCGAGTACGGTTCCTTGCAGCCTTTGCTGTCCAGCAGAGGTGACAAGTGGGTGCCGGCCGGTCTCTGCAGAGTTACCAGGTTGCTGACGCTGTGGCTTAGTTCTGCCAAGCTCCTAATGCTCCCCCGAAGCACAAGCAGTTGTCCTCGGGCTGAATGTTTTACGGGGGAAACTGTTTTTGTGCCTCAAACCCTTTATTACACCTGCAAAAAGCGCCCACTTTGATCTTCTAAATGGCCTGGTCTAGAGTTTCTGCGAGGATTTCTTGCCGGAATTGAACCAGCAAAGGCAAGGATGCTGCTGCTCTTGGTGAAGACAACCCGTCTGTCCTCAGATCACCCCTTCGCACTGGCTCCAATGCAGGGTCTCGGGACCGGGAGCTGCCTGGCACAGTGTAGCAGCCTCTGCTTTCGTAAGCACAGCAACTTAATGACAGTGCGCCAGGAGGTGATAATGATGACGTCATTGCACGTCAGCCAAGTATTTTTTATGTCTTCAGTTTCTTGTATTTGTAAAAATTAAGAAAATCAAAAGCAGAAGGTTGCTTGTATCTCAGCTTTAAGTCACGTCTCATGAATTGCTGTTTGAGGTGTACTGGGATGCAATTTCATCAGGATACCTCTGTCGGGATTTCTACCCCAGTACAGCTTTGTTTGCTTCATCTGTCTGTCTTGTTTGAAGGAATTAGTAGCAAGTTATTTATTGTGCAGTGTATTAATCAGTGCTAGGAGAGTATGCAGATACTTAGTTTGTTCTAGTAGCTTATTCAGATGAGAGGTTTGCTTTTTGCACTAACTACTGTAATTCCTGTTTTGGACCTGTTAACTTCTAGACTTTTGACTTCGTAGTTAAAGCAATGAATATTTCAAAATGGGCATCCTTATTGGTTTTGCTTTTCACTTGTTTTAGTTTGTGTCTTGAAGATTAACTGTATCTGTTCCAAATTATACTTTGTAATAGTACTTAGTATTTATTAATGTTCTTGCTGAAATAAGGATAATTTCGTAGTGAAAGTTGAAGGTGTCTCATGACAACGATTAAAAATCCTTAAAGATGATTTTATTAATATATATTGTTTCCAAACTAAAGTAAATCATAGGATACATCCAGTTACAATCAATTCAGTCTACAGCTAGCTAAATAATTGCTGTATAGATAAGGAGATGAATTGCAGAATCCAGACTAGACAATTGTCAGCTGTAATAAGATAGAGACTAATAATAATAAAAAAGGATATCCGATAAGAGGTTATATATGATGCTGTTTTCTCCTTTATGCCCTCTGTTATGTAAGCACAACGGAGGAAGATCGTCCTGACTCTTTCGTCGGGAAGTGGTACTTGAATCATCTACCAACAAACTAATTTTCTCTGATCACTGATTAGATACCCGGGGTTTATTTCACTTTTTTTCCCACAATTGTCACTCCATTTGTGAAAATTACCCGTGATTGTGGCAGAGCTGCATGTCTGCTCTGTAAGTGTGCGCGAGTCGCATTCAGATGGATGGCTTTCCACTGTGCAGACCGGCCAGGAGCAGACCTCTGTGCAGCCTGGACCGGGTTTGGGTATTGTGATTCACATGGACAGCTTAGTGAATTGGGCTGAGCCGGCAATCTAGTCGCTTTTTTCTTAAAACGTTTTCCAGTCAAGTGATGCAGTGTGTGCAGAACAAGGAATTGCACAGAATTTATGTTGAGTGTGTGTCTGGAAATTCAGTAAATGGGTATATGCTGAGGAATTAATTGAGAAAGGTTTTCCCTGTGTTTTTATGAGATTTTAATATGTAAACGCTACTTTTTATGGTTTATATGATAACTTCAGAATTGTGTACTAAAGAACATCAGAAGAGGAGTGGGTATGCTTGCATGCATTTCCATATACATAAAAATAAGCATCTGTAGAGAGTGTTTAGGTATATAACAGAAAGGCAGCAGAGCTCCATGGGACTGGTTAAGGGCTTGCTTAGCTGGCATAATGTTGTTGCAGTGCTGGCGAAGGTTTTATTGTAGTTGATCTTTTTTCTTTCACTAACAACAATGAAGTGACATTCATATGGCCTAGTTTCAGAATGCTGTCTCTGTGCCAACAATTTTAGGCATTACTTCTTTTTTAAATGGAGTCAGGAATGTTCTTTTAATCCAGCAGTGAAGTGAGGATGTTCCTGCTTAAGGATTATTTGCTTACTGAAGTTGTGGATGTAACGGGAGTTGTTTTACTGGCTTGTCCCCAAGTTGCTTGGCTCCATAGTATTTAAGGAATTGTAGCTGTGATAATGCAACTTAATGTTCTTAAAGTTACAGATTTTGTTGTTTAGTCTGTTGCAGTTTGAATACGTTTAACCATTCTGTCTGATTTTATAGCAAAAATACTAATTTTGACTGGTATTTATGTCAGCTGGTGTAAGAAAGCTCTCACATTTTGTCCACATCTGGGTGCCATGAGAATTACTTCTGCTAATGCAAAATATGCATTCAAAAAACAAATGGGATGCTGCTTATGATGAAAAGCATTATGTAATGAAAACCTTTCTGTAAGATAGGATGTGTTTTAATGAAAACTATGCATGTGTTTTTGGGGCTTACAGTCTGGACAGGAACAACTGCTTTCCAGTAAACATAAGTACAATCCATTACTGCTTTCTAAAAGCTCTTCTCTGTTTCTTATATTTACTGTGTTAATAATCTTGTCCAGTTCAGAAATAAGTAATTATTTATGGATAATAACAAGTGAACAAAAAATGTATCTCTTGCCTTTCTGATGTCGGATACACAGCTTTCTGTTGCTGTGCTGCCGTTGTGGTGTGTCTGTCTGGTAAAGAGAAGGGTACATCTGTCCTGTGGGTGCTTCTCTGTCCTAGAACTCATCCCTACCACCTTGTGGTAAATCAATGTTGGAGGCAGTTAATGAAATTCTCGTATCGGCTTGCTCAGCTTGATTCAGAAGCCACGCATATAATTTGAACTCATAACGGTTAAGGGAATGGGGCTGCTCCTAATGTTGCACTTACCAAAGCTTCATCGGCATCGTCATTGCCCTTGACCTCTTTTTTGTAAGGGTTTGTGATGATGATTTTCAAAGTTACCTAGACTTGTGAGCCTGGGATCAAAGTCATGGCAGGAAAGTGAGCTGTATCTGCCTGTACAGCAGTCATTTTTGAAAATGTGTTATAAAATCAGAAAGAATCGGAGCAACTTTAAAAGGAAGTGAATTATTTGAGCTACAGCTGCCAGGTGCTGACAAGCCTGTGAAAACTGGGGAGCTGCCTGGCAGATACTTCTGAATCATTCTTTCTGTGAATGAGAAAGCACTTGGAGTTGAAGAATTGCTTACCTTCCCATAGGATTAGCTTCACTGAAGATTACTTTCTCCTTTACCAACCAGAAAAGAACTCTTGGCTCTCAAGAGAGGTTCTTCTCTGACAATATAGTATTTAACAAAGTAGATGTAACAGATTCATTTTTACCCTGTGGCTTTTCATTTCATGGCAGCAATGAAACTGTAATTTAAATAAGAAAGGTGAGATCACTTTAAAATGCTGTGATAGGAGCATACATGAAAAAGGGCTATATGAAGAACTGGGCAGCAAATGTTTTGTTGCCAGTCTTGTTCTTTGGGAGGAGATAGAGTGAGGTGGAGTGTACGCAGAGGTGCAATGGCTTTAACAAGAGGGCAGATCTTCTGCTTCTGTTGCAGCTTGCTAGTGGATTATACTTTTTTAAATTGATAAAAGCACAATTTGTTAATATTTTAGGAATCGTTGTTGCATGACAAATTGCAACTTGTTTTCCCAGCAACTGTCAAACTGCAAAGGTGGTCTTTGACGATGGCCCCGGGTGCAGTACATCTGGGGCCACATAAGATCGTGACTCATTGCATTTCCTGGTATCTGGTATGTTGGCATAAACTTGATTAAATGAAATGCCAGTAACATTCTCTGTGGTATAATCTGATACTTTAAAAAAAGGTGGCTTTTTTTTTTCCTTCCTTTCGGGAATAGAAATAAAAAGGTCTATAAATGTATGTAGGCTGGAAGGAGATAACTAAGCTGTAGGTAGATCCTCCAAACCAGTCAAACCATTGTATCACCCTGAAGCTGAAGAATTTCCAGTATACATAACTGAAAGTTTTAAAATTGTCAATTTTTTTCAGTCCCACTCCATTAGATGTGTGTCAAGTGAGCAGGATTAAGACAAGGGAAGTTTCATAAGATGGCTGAGGTTGTCACTTTTGCCAAAAGTGGAGGCTTTGCTCCCAGCAGTGCAGCCTTGTCACCTGCCAACTGCAGTACTTGTCTCATCCTTTTAATGAGCTGGTTTGGGTCATTACATCAGCAGAAATTTTCTTGGGAAGGTGGAGAATTTATTTTTTGTTTTGTTAAATTATCCAGTTGAATCATCTCTCAAGGCAAGGAGGATGGACATGAGGGCTGGTGTAAAAGAAGGGTCAGGACCACCTGCCTAGGTGGCTGTATATGGGTGTCTCAGCTCAGCTGGATCCTTGGGTCTTGCTCTAACTTATATCACATAGAAGCCTTGTTTATATTTGCTCATTTTTCTTCTGCATGACTGAAGCTGATTATTTTTGGATGGTTTTGGATAGGTCTACCTTTCACTGTTGCTAAACATTTGTACCTACATGTATGCAACCTGGTCTAGTGGAAAGTGTCCCTGCTGATGGCAGGGGGGTTGGAACTAGATGATCTTTAAGGTCCCTTCCAACCCAGACCATTCTATGATTCTATGCTTTTACCCTGCTTTATCTGCTTGATGCCTACACTTTTTGTGTAGATTGGGCATGGATGCTCATTAAGGAAGTGTATGTAACCAGATTTTTACCAGTCATAAGTAGATAAGGATATATGATGTTTTGGGTCTTTGTACTTTTCTGCACATCAACATGGAATCCCTTAAACTGTGATTTTTAAAATTTTTTTATTTTTTTTTTAGATTTTAAGATTGCCATGTGTGAGCTTCTTCATATTATTTTTCAGATAAGAATCCTGTGTTGTATTAAGTATATTATGTGTTGGGATATACATTATTTATCCTCATCAGGCATAGATATGCTAGAATGAACTCTCCTTCGTGGTATTCCTTCTATTAAAGCAATATACTTTTTGCTAAACCCATAAATAGATTCTGTAATGATTCAAATTGCAGAAGAGAGTGCTATTGAAAGGAGAAAGTGCCCCATATGCAAACCACTCTGTCAGCTGCTATTGCTCGAATAAACTGCGTGCTCTGCATGGACTTCAGGAAAGCTCCAGATAAACCGATTGCCACAACCCATATCAAATACCCCATTTCTGCTGACTCTTGTTTTTGGGGTTTTTTTTTAAACTCCATCTCTGATGCTTTTGTATTTGAAGGGGAAAGGTTCAGACACTAGAGATTTAATAGCATTTCAGAGATGACTGACAAAACAGTATTTATTTATTTAGAAAGGTGGCTGCCAACTTCAGACTGCTCTATAAAGCAAAACTGTTGTTTGCCATGTTATATCCTGTTTGCAAGTAGTTACAGGTTTTTCCATGTAGAGAAAGAAATATTCTTCCTTATTCCTCTGCAGAGACTAGTGATGCTGGTCAAAGGGAGCTTTTAAATTCTGTTAAGTACAGTGCAAAATAAAGGGAAAATTTAAACTTACAGGGTAAAAGGCCATTCTAAATCAAAAGGGGTAGTCAGAACCTAAAATACCAGTCTGTACTCCTGTAAATACGAATTAAGTGGTGGAACTCTGACATTCCCAGTTGCCTGAATGAATGTCACAAGCAAAGCTTTACATTAGTAGGTCTGGTAGAAAGTATTTTCTGAGAGAAATTTCAGGGGAGTTTACTGAAATATGATTTGTATAATAGGCTGTCAAGCTGTAGTAACAGAAGAAAATAAAATGGTAAGGCATAATTAGCAAATAATAATTTGCTTTGTTTTAATTACTTTTAATTTTAGAATATTAATTATTGAAAATTAGGGTATAGAAAGAAAGGAACTTTATATCATTCACTTTGCATTGATAACTGATTAGACAAATCCAAGAGTTTTTATGGACCAATCAAGAAGTATTTAAAACATGGTGCTGATCAAAAAGCTAGAGATGGAGAACGTTTCAATACAGTTACAGAATTACATGTTTTATGACTCTCTAACTGTTTTCATCAGATTTTAGGCTTGATGCACTAAGGTAGGTTCAGTTAGAACAAACAAGAAAAGCAGCATATGTAGGACATTTTACTTGGTTCATAAAAAATACTACTAATGAATATATAAAGCTTTTGAAGTAGCAGTAAAAAACAACAGGCATATAAAACTTTATCCTCACTCTTTTACCTTTTCTGCTTCTTCTCTAAAGAATTTGAAAATCCAGAGATGAGAAAGAGTACTTTTCTTCAGATTTACATAACCTCAGAAACAGATTGCTAAGTGTTTAAAGAAACCACCATTCCAAGCTGCTAAAATAAATATTTTCATTTTAAACATTAATATTTATAGGTTTCTTGCTCAAGAATTAGTTCAAGTTCTAGAAGTAATTAATTTCTCAAAGAGATCTTAGGAAAGCATAGCATGGGAAGTCAAAATTACTCCTCTGGCTCTGCCCATCACGCACAGCTGGCATGTGGTTTGGGGATATTTCCAACTTTACTTTTTGAAGTTTCCTTTGTAGACAATTGCTACAGACCAGAACGCTGGTCTAGGAAGATGTATGAATGCCTTAAACCCTTGCAAATCAATGTTAGCTAATTAATGGATGTTGGAAAGAATTGTTATATTCATAGTGCTATCAAAGCAGTGTCAGTAATCTTAGGGATTGTTGATTTTCTTCCTTTTGCTTTTGTTTATCATCCATGTCTGTTTCCTTTGTTCATGCTGCTGAACTAGAACTTAAGATCTTCAGGTTGGGAACTGTGCTGTTTGCGTGGGTATCGGTGTGCTGGGGTCACTGGTCAGTAACAATTCAGCTGCTCCTCATGCAGCCAGTGCTAGGCTTGGAAACCTGAGTGTCTGACATCTCAGTGGAAACCTGCCTCTTTTTTCTCTCTAACATCATGTTTGTGCTGGCTGTCAGCAGGACATAGCAGCTGGGCCAAACATCACCAGATTTATACTGTTTCAGCTACAAATGAGGTCCTGTCTTGGAAAAAAGGGCAGGCTGGCAACTGGCACTTCATTTTTATGACAGCAAAGCAAAGAAAGAAGGAAGGTAACACGGATGTAGTGAGGTTTGGCTTAGAAGTTCAAAGTTTTTTTGATAGATGTTCGAGGTGCTGTGACCAGAAACCCGTGACAGACTGCTCAGGGGATTTTAAGGTGGAGTCATGCATTGTTCTGCTTGTAGGAGTATTGTTTCTTTCTTCAGAAATTAACAGGATAGGAAAAGAGGAGGAAGGAGTCCAAAACCTAGAAATGCCCTATCAGAAGTGCATGGATAAGAAAGATTTTGGAATCTTTTCCTCTTATTTATTTTTTTCTTAAATAATAGTTTAAAAACCCCTGAAAGAGTACTTCAAGCTATAATTATTCCTCCACAGGAAAAAAAGTAAAAGTGTATCAGTAATTACAAAAGAATTACGTTAAGCAAAGCAATATGAGCGAAAACAGGTTTTGCAAATATGGCAAAAGGTGACCACAAGGAAAGTGATTCCACTGTTAGCAGTTTTCCCAGCATCTGTCACTGTAGTACTGCTCAAAGGATCATTTGAATAGTTTTTAATTTATTTATTTATTTTTTTTTTTAATTTATAGTTTGTACCTATCTTTTATGGCTGCCTTATCTCTGAAGGAGATACTGTAACTAGAAAACTAGAGTGCTTGTCTTGGAGAGGGTAAGGGAAACAAGATAACTTGTTTAATTAAGTAGAGGAGAGGATGGTAGGACAGAGCCTGGAAGCGCTGTGGGGAGGGTGCAGCATTGGTTCTGTGTTTTTGGAAGCAAGCCTGTAGAATTTCACTATCTATCATGTGATGAAGGATGTGAATTATGCTGCCACTGAGTATGAAAACTTTTTGAAGCACGTTGAGCTGTATTTCAGCCTCACTAAAACTGAATCTCATTGTGCTAAACTGGTGTCTTCCTGGAGTAAATTACACCTGGTTTTGATAGAGATGATGCAAGTTTTCAAAATAAAAAAATAGTATGCACTGTTTATTCTGAAGGTCTGAAGTGAGGAAGTACTGATTCCTCAGTTCATTTTAGTTTAGATACTGGTTTATTAGGTATAGCCTTGCACTTTTTTTAGTTCTTTCTCAAGCTTTTGTATCTCTTCTGTACTTCCTTACTTCAGATAAGACCATTTACATTAATGGTGCTGAAAAAAATGGTTCCAAGTCCTTGAGAATTATTTGGTTTTGTTTTATATTTGCAGTTTTAAGACTAAGGTTATGAACACTGACTGCCAAAAATGATCATGAATATTGGACAGCTTTAGCTGTTTGGGGGCTGGGAGAGGTGATGGAGACCCACGAAGGTGCGAAAGAGCAGCTGTGCCATCTTGACAGGATTTTCTCTGCAGGGTTATGCTTCTCAGGAGCCTCAGTCCCCAATTCCT
>NW_010334909.1:3450-73238 GCF_000700745.2 Antrostomus carolinensis | reverse complement strand
CTGACTATGAGTACTACCCAGAAGCTTGGCTAGGCCTGAGTTAACCTTCTGAGTTAATGGCACTGTAATGTGTGTGTGCTTTGCATGTGTCTTACCTAGAAAAGTCTTGTGAGAGGGGCATGGGATATTTCTGACCTTTGAACATATTGGTCTGTCTTGTTAACTTGATGTTGGCTCATGTGCAGTTTGCGTTTTGACTCCATTGAGGTGGCAGAGCCTCATGAAGGGTCACAAGTTTTCATCAGCATCTGCAACTAGAAAAAAACCTTGTAGGTTTCTCTTGAGTTTCCTCTGTTTTCCTGTCCTGTGCTTCTTACCAAGCACAGCTGCTTTAGCAGGGTATTGATACCATATTTCTGGAGATTAAACACTGTTCCTCCCCTTGAGTTGTGGCTGTGGATTGGTAGCACGTTGCTGATGAGGCTGTTTCCTTTTCTCCATCCACAGAGGAAGAAAACCATAATCTCTTTCTTCTGCAGGTCTAGCAAACATATAGCCAACTCAGAAGGGAGGTGGGCTTCTATAGCATGATTAAAACAGCTTGGTGTTTTATGGTGTTGTCCATACGTGACCACACAAATACTTAAATACCACGTCACCAGGGACAGAGACGAGCAATGAGCTCTGGATGTGAAACTCAAATTTCCAGGTCACTGGCTGAGAGTGTAACTCAGCAAAGGCCAGAGCTCGTTATCATTTTGTTGTTTGCATTTGGTTTCCTTCCAGATGTGGGGACCAGATTGCCCCCTGCTTTGAGGCCCTAACCCCCAGCTGAGCTCTGTGGTCACTGCACAGTCCCACCGCAGCCCAGCTGCTTACCCTGCTCTCTGTTTCTGTCCCCCTCAGAAGTTGTTCAGTTGTTAATCTAATTGTGTTTTATTACTGTAGAATGATTAATGAGGTAGTGTTTTCTTAGGATACATATAGATTTTGCCTGTGTAACTTTGATATACTGAGGTAGCTTCAGGTCCAAAACCTTGACCAGTGAAGATGAGATTTCCAGAGTTGAGTGGGAACAGTTGGACAGTGCATAAAAACCATTTTGGTAATAGTATATCTAAGCAAGAATGAAGCAAGTATTGCTCTTTTTTCCAACTACCAGTATATTTATATATTGCAAGTTGAGAGATAGTGGCATTGGCTAACTATCTGTGCTAATTCTGGTGAGTAACCTAAATGACCTTGGTTTTTTTTTCTTCATGTAGCAGTAGTAAGGAGCGTTATGGATTATACAACAATTTTTTGTTATATCCTCTACTAGGAAATTTTACCCTCTGTTCCTGAAGAGGGATGGATGTTGGAGAAATTTTAAATCAGAATCTTAATTGTTTCTTATCCTTCTTTCAGTATATTACCTCTTTTCTTAGTTTTTTATATTTGTGGTAAACTATGTAGTCTTCTAAATATCACCCAGATACTGCTCTTGTCATTAATGGCCAAGCCATAGTTGGTGTCAGTGCATAGTCAGATGCTTCGTTACTTTTCAAGCCCCAAAACCTGTTGTATTCAAATGATTGCAGTTCTGAATGGAGCAGTGATACAGTTGTCCTACTTCCTTACAGGCTGCTCTCTTTAAAAGATTATTTTATATATAAATACATTTTTATTCATGTCCATCAGCATGGAAGACCTCAGAACAGATTTTACTGTACTTCATTTTGTAGGCAAGTGTGTCTGTTACTTTGCTAATAGACTGTGGATATTTTCTATGTCTTCCTACAAAAATATGAATCCTACCATGTATTTTTTATCAGAAAACAGTGTAGGAAATACTGTTGCAACATTGTATAAAACATGCAGCAGATGTAAATGTGAGACCTTATAAGAGGGAAAGGACATAGTATTTAAAAGAAGAAGCGTTTTCACTTGCTCTCACAGTCTCTCAAGTCCCGGAGCGTGTGTCAGAGGTCTGTCCAGCTGCAGAGCACCAGGACAGGGGTGTTCAACGTGTCTGTACAGCAAAAGACACCACGATGCTTGTGTCCGCCTGTTAGGTCTGGAATCCATGGCCATGGTATGGGAGGTAAGGATGCCAGGTGCTACATTCTCCTCATGTCCCCAGTTCCTCTGTAGTTGCCAACAGATTTTGGATATGTGTTTTTGAAGCTGATGGTGATCCGTGTGTCCATCCTCTCTCTGAGTCATTAGGAGTTGCCATGGTTCTTTGTCTGTTCTTTGTCCAGATCTGGGTGTGTTATGGAACTGCAGGGAGATATTCAGGTGGTCTCCATGACTTGCTTAACTAGGTTCCATTTGTGCAAGCCATGCTGAGAGCCATGCTGAGAGCCCCGCTTCCCCTCGTGCCTCCACAGCCAGACCTTCCTGTTTACACCAGTCTGAGCCCCTCAGTTACAATGCTTTTTAGAGCTCGTAGGAATGTCTTGACACCAGATAAAGGTTCTTATTGTGGAGAAAGTAAACTATTTTCTGAAATAAATTAGTATCAGGAAAAAGTTAAAGTGAAAGTTGAGGAAGGTAGGAGAAAAAAGCTTTTACTTTTTCCTTTGAATTCCAATACATACAGCTCAAATCTTTTAAATGACCAATTTAGCCATGTATTTTGGAGTTCCATGGACAAGAATATGGTAACCTTTTTATTTCATATGTGAGTAGTCTCCTCCCCTGAAACTGACAAAGAAGCTGTTAGCTCCGAAAGCTTGGTGTGTTTATGGTGGCTGAGAGTAGCACTGTACGGCACTTGCATTGTCTCCTTACAGAGGTCCGGTTTGAGCGCTGGCTGTGTCTTCATGCTATGGGAGATTTTTTCACCAGGTTTGTGCTATGCCCTTGCACTTTCTCTGAAGATTTAAAGCCCTGAAGGCTGTTTTCTGTTCTTCTAAGGAGTTCCACAACTTTAGATCCTTGCTAGTTTAGTTTACTTTTATTGCAGTTAGCATAGATAAATTTCTTCAGAAGGTCTGGTTAGAAATACCAAGTGTCTTATGGTTACTTTAAAAAAAAATATTGTTAACCAGGCTTCCTGTGAACTCAACGCTACCTTATGCTGTTAAAGACTTAAAAAGTGCTAAGGAGCCTCAAAATATATTTCCCATACTAACCACAGAAGCAAAACAAATTTGGATAAGTGACCTAATGAACAATTCTGTATCGTCTAGATATCTATATTCATCAAACTTTTTTTCTACAAGAAAAGTGGAAGTAGACATCCTAGACCACCCCCAACTCAGCAGCTGACATTGCTGTTTTTCTGAATATGATGAAGGAAAGGACTTGGCCCAGAAGAGCACATTTGGTGAACAGAAAACCACAGACAACTACACCGAATTTAAAACCAGAGAATTTACAACAACCTTGTAGGATATGTGTGTGCAATCACAAGGAAATTTATACTTTAGTTGAAAAGTAACCTCTCCTAACTCTTTGGTTAGTTGTATTGGGAAGTGAAACCCACTGGAGCCAAATTTTCAGAAGGGCTGATCCCTTCAGTGCACAGCAGAAAACTTTATTTAAGGAATATTTTCAGATATGGGTTGGTTTGTTTTGTTGAGTTTTTTTATACAATCAGATTTAGGTAGTTACCTGGATGTGCAAGAAATTGGTTTTTGTTGGGTTTTTTTGACTCCTCATCAAATTTACTGTAAGAATATACTTTTGAAAATGTTGCTTTCTTTTTTTCCTTCTTGACATGTTTGTGTTAAACATGACAGATTGAGTTGGTCTTCAGAGGCTTATTTCCCTTCTAAGCTCATATGTTCACATGGAGGATTACTGGGCAAAACTGACAGAATAGGAGCATAGAACAGTAGTTCTTTCCTAAAATTAATACTTAATGCACGAGACTTAGTCTAACCCTGATTTGTGTATGAGTATATTCCAATGCTCAAATGTATTTGTTTATTTTATTTTTTAATCCTTGTGTGTATATCTAACACTTTAATTTTCAAACCATACCTCAATATCAGAAATACTATTATAATTTTTCTGAGTGCTTCGCTTAAAAAGGTGTGGAAATGCTCTGTAAAGGGACCCAGTCTGGGCTAATGTGATGTTTTGGAGCTTTAACTTGTAGAAATATTTTTCATCTGAAATATCAAGATGCTTATATGGAGTGAATTAAAATAAATTGATTTGATTTCTTTATGGATTTTTTTAAAAATAGGGTTTCTGTTTAGAGTATTTTTGGGGGTTTTTTTATAGTACATGATTTGAAATTATTGGTTACTTTATAACTGATGCTCCAGAGTCCTTTTCCAAAATAGCTTTTTACAGCAAAGCTGCCAGTGTTCATTACTTTTTGCATTTACTCAGGAAAGGTATCAGTTTGACATTAATGAGGATAATTGAGGATAATGAGCATAATGAGGATAATGAGGAAAAGTCTTTTCCTCTTTCTACTGGGAGCTGGAATTGCCCTCTCCTCACAGGGGAGGAATAAGCAGGCAGTGGGAGGGGGAGTTTAAACAAACTACTTTGGGTTGTGCTCAGCGAGAGAACTCTTTGCAAAAGCTGCTGGCTTCTGACACTGTCTTCTCAACAATAATATCAAATGTAAATTTGTTGAGCATTTTGTCATTGTTTTTTCTTTCAGTACAGTGCATCAGTAGGGTTTTAATTCTTCAAACTGAGGATGTGGAGAGTTTTTTGTTTTTCCAGAGAAATGTGGATTAGGAAAGATGAGAGAAGGTATTTAAGTTTATTCTTGTGTTTGCTGGTTAACAAAGGCATGTCTGTGGTCACTTTGACCTTGTTACTTGGTGCATTTTCTGTGTGGTGCATATGTATCTGTTAATATATCAAAAGGAAACAAAACCTCATCACAGATGATACATTTGCAGTGACAAGGGTTAGAATTAAGTTGTTTGTGCAGCCCATATATTGTTATGCTTGTATTCCTTTGCTGCTGTATCCTTGCCTTAGTTTTAGTTTTTTACTTCTTAAAGCTTTAGCTTCAGGATTTAGTTTGTGCTTTACTTTCTCTTCACATAATTAGCGTACCATAAAAATGAAGTCTATTCAGAGTAAGTTTAGTCTCATTGTTGCTGTGGAAATGTATGCTTCCTTAACTTGTAGAACAGTGTATATGGAAATCTGGGATGAGCACTAGCGAAAATAATTCTCTTTCCTTCTCTTTCTTCTCTTCTGGTCACGAGACCTGACTGGTGTATCTTCCCACTGCTGCCTTCGCCTCCCTTGTGCTTTAACATCACTTAGACCAGCATTGATGCAGTTTTATTACCTTTGTTAGCTTGTGCTTAACATAGGATTCAGAGCATCAGTGCATTTCCAATCTAGTGCAGCCTTCAATTTGATAGAAGGAAAAAAACTGATTTCTCCATTAGCAGTAGATGTTTTGTTCTCTTCCCTACTTCCCCCACCCCCATGGGCTGAGCAGGACACACCTTCCATACCAAGCAGAAAAGGAATAAGGAAGAAAGCGTGCATGCATGTTTACCTGCAGACTTAGCTGTCACTTGAAAAGTTGACCATCATTCTGTGGCTCAAAAACTGCAGGCTGGGAGAGGGAATGGAGAGAAACCAAACTGCAGCTCGCAAGCTTGAATTTCCTCAGTATGAATGTGCATCTCCCTTAGAAACTTCCTCTTAAAAAAAAAAAGTCTGCTAGTGGCGAAACACTGGAAAGCATTGATACAAGTGATAGGATTATACGTACCTGCTAGGGTCAAATGGATACCTTACTTCTGGGTCTTTATTGGTGAGGTTTGGGTAAATGCTGCAGCCAGGCTGGGAATTCAGTAGCGAGCCATGGGATGGTGACAACATTTTAGCTTTTATGTCGTCAGAGAAAGTTGTAACTGCTCATGTTTAGAGAAAAAATTGATGGCACAAATCATTGGAATTGATACCAGATAGCTAGACATCTGATCTGAGCTCCTTCCAGTTGTCCTTCTGACTCCAGGAGTTAGAACTGAAGGAGAGATGTGTGGTGCTTTCATGAGTTATGGCCTCTCGCCTGTTACGTACCTGCACAGTGCTATCTAAAGGCATGATAACCATGACTGGTTTGGTGATGAACCTGGACTTATAGGTCCTCTTGAAAGCCAGGGAATACTGCTAGCTCAGACTTAGTGGTGGCTTGGTTTACGTTTTCCTAAGGGCAGGTGGATCAAAAGAACTAACAGAACGAGCCAGTGTTATGCTATTCTATTCTTGCTCTCCATATTCTAAAGGAAGTTGTAATCTTTACTCCTGTTGCAGTAATATTTTTAAATATAAGCATCAGATATCACTCTTTAAAAAAAAAAAAAAAAAAAAGCTTAACTACTAATTTTAATCAGTTTAATCACACTGGAATAAAGATGCTTCTGGTTTTTGCATCATTAATGAAGGTATGATTTACAGTGCTGTAGAAGCCTAACATTGAGGTGTAGGAAGTAAAGAAATGAGTTTGGAGGTTTTTTATGCTTATGTGGTTACTCTTTTGAGGGAATACAAAATTTATAAATGAGTGAAACTTGGCAGTTATATATGCTCAGTTATTACAGTTCAGTGTCTTGAAGGAAACTGAGATGTCAGGATACGTACCTCTTACTTGACGGCACAGCACTAGTACTTTGCTGGTGCTGTGCAATGTGTTTTGACAGTAGGGTCTTGTTAAGTCTTCACAGTAAGGCTGCTGGGAAACAAGACAATAGGTAACGGATGTGTGCTTAGGGCGGCGTCTTTTCTCTGAGAAGTTTGCAACTTTACAGAGCTGTTATCCAGCAGAAATTCGTCTGTTAAGTCTAACTTGCTTTCTTATTTGTGCAGCTTTAATTTGAATTGAAAGCTGTAGTTGTATAAAACTTCAGGACAGTAAAAGTATTTTTGAAAACTACCATTGAGAATTTAACTTACGGCCCTGAACCTTTACATTCCTGCATTCATACTTCCTTATGTGATGGATTGTGTTCTAGATTATGGACAGATGAGAGAGATTTATCCTTTATATTCTTTGAAGCTTCTCTTGCATGAGAATGGCTTTCTGACAGTAAAGCAAAGCATGTTAAATATATTAGCAGTTTGGGAGTGTGGTATGAAATATATTTTATGTCTTTCTAAGTTAAGGTTTCTGTGAAATTCAAAGTATGATTTTTAACTGAAATGGTTTATCTGAAGAGGTTTTCTATTCTGGCAGTTGTTCTAGAAAAGGAATTACATAAACTACATTTTTAATGGTCTGACACTTTAATGGTCAGGATTTCCTGGTGGCATGCCATAATCAAGAATGACTGGGCAGGACTTGAGACAATTGAGTTCAAACTGATTTCCTCTTCCCCCTCCAATTTTTGTGCTTTATCACATTGTTTTCCACTGTGTATGGTTTGGTCTTTTGGCATCTTGTGCTATCAAAATTATTTTTTAATTTCTTCTCTTTTTTCCTGTCTGATAATAATCTACATGCATGGTCTACCATAGAAGGCTCTGTAATGTGATTAACATGAGTTGTACTTCTTCCTGCATATGCTCATAGCAATTTGAGACAGTGTTCCCATCTCTGTCCTAGCTGTTATGTTGTTAAGGACTTTTCAAAATGTAAATGTGAGAACTCAGTCTTACGTCTTAGTAATTTTTTAAGTTTAATTTTAAATTTCTTCTTTGCAAAAGTAGTTACTTGCAACATAGACAAGACATTCTACCCTCCCACCCCATACTAAGTTAAATTGCACAGCATGAGAGGTCAGGTGAGGTTCAGCAAATATCTTTGGGACTGTTGCTTGTAGCAGCCTTTGCTGCTCTGAAGTCTGACATTCTCAGTCGACAGAGCAAGCCCAGCAACAACTAATAGTCTGGTTTTGACTGGCTGCCCTGAGTGCCCTGACACTGCCAGACCTGACCTCTTTTTCAACCATTAAATTTCTTAATAAAATTATTTGTGTTTTCTGCTTTCTGTAGATGTCAAATACCCACTCATCTGGTTTAGGCGATTGTACGTGATGCGTGTGGCTGTTGCTCATCCTGTTCAGTGACAGTTCCATAGGGAAGCAAGTTCTCTGTAGTATGAGGATAACACGTTACTCTGCTAACAGTTTTTAAGGATTGCTGTGATTTATTCTTTTTTGACCTGGAAAAAAAAAGCTTTACTCAGGGATAAACACTTAAATTGGTATTTTGCAGTTCAGTAGTGGTGCTCCTTTCCATGTATGAGAGAGGTTTAGAAAGGTAGGTTTTCTAATTCTCACCTATGTATAAAGGTAAGAGAAATGTCTAGCATAGTCCTTATTTAAGAAGTGGTAAAGCCAGTAGATTTACTTAGGGAAATTCGTAGCTCGGTTTCTCTCATCATGTATTTGAGTTTAGGTAAAAGAAATATTTAAAAATAATTTTCCTGTTTTTATCTGTGTTTCAGAGAAGAAATAATATACCTATTTTACTTCGAGACTTCACAAAATAAAGTAGGGAAGAGACTGCAGATACAAAGTCCTGTGCAGGAATATTTGCTGGTTAGAATTTGCTCAGCCAGTAAAGCAGCTAGGCAAGAAGAATTTCTTGTTCTCTTCACAGTATTTCCTCAAGGAGTGTCTGAATATTAGTATGAAAAAGGAGGAAAGGTGCTATGTGGCAGAGAATATAGCAACAAGTCTCCAGAAGATTTTGGTAATGGGGAGTTTAGAAGGGGGAGAGAGACCTTTAAAGGACTTGTTTGTGTTTGACATGGAGGAGACCGACTTCATGCATTTTGGATCATGTTCATAGATGTGGAGAAATTTTCTTCTACACTTTTTGATAACAAAACCCATAACTTTCAGGTTTGAAGCAATAGTTCTGACACTTATTTATCTTTTCTCCCTTGCAGGAGACTGGTTGGATTTCTAGAAAGCATTATGCCAAACGAAAATCTAAAAATTGCAGTTTATGAATGAAATTGCCAGAGATTTTAACAGCAGTGGGAAAAAGAATATTGAATCTTTGGAACAACAAAACAACCTAGTTGTAAGGCAGAACTTCAAATTTGAGGATGTTCAGTAGCAGCGAGACTGTATCTGCTAAGGGATTGTAATACCTAGAAAACCTAGATACCTAGATATTTAGATACTGCCAAATTAGGATTTTATGCCTTGGAATTTCTGCTGTCTCTCTGTGTTGGCCTGAAGTAGTGTTCCTATGACCATTTACTAGCAGAGGAGCCTGCATTTTGGGGAAAGCAACGATTAGATTTCTTGTCTTTGTTTTCAGAGCCTTTGAAAGCAGGAAACAAGCTTCATGTGGATATCTGTAACTAGACAAATTGGCAGCTGCTCTCCTAGTTGAGTCAACTTTCCCTAAAGAAAGGATGTTCATATTTGTTGGGAGTAGAAAAATTATTTGTATGATAAAGCTTCAGAAGATTGAGGTTTTTGTTCTGTGTTTTTTTGAGTCCAAATGAAAGTTCAGCTGTCAATAGTACCAGTTCCCGCAATACATTAAGAAAACTTTCCCTTCCATATTCCCTCCCAGGGCATCCTTCACATTTTAGCCATATGCTTAATTAGCTTCTTGAAATAAACTTCTCTTCTGTGTATTGATGCAGTATTCATTTATGTGTCTTTATTCCAGAGCTTAGCTAAAATGTAATATAAACATATCTGAAGCAACTTAGATAAATTGTCAATAGGGAAGTGTTTCTATTGCACAAGTAAAATATAAGTTCTGCTTTAGACACGGAGGGGAAGTTATCAATACACATATAACTTCCTCTCACTGAAAGATTTGACTTGGCTTTGCAAACATTGCACTGAACCATACCACTGAACTGAGCCAGTTCTAAGCCTGTTTCTACTTCACAGTTGAGTAATCCATTCACCTTATTAACATGTGACATAAGTGCATGACAGAAGTACCAGCTACTACTGCTGGTTATTTAGTTCTTTTCATCAAATTCACGTAAAATCAGTGAAAGAGAGAGGTGAATGAGAATTTGCAATCGGGGCTCTTAGTCCACGTGGCTTGTTAATGAGATAATAGTTCTTCTTTGCCTGTGCATGTAGTGTACTTGGACATGTGAAGCCATGATCTCTGTTAAACATTTCCCAAAGATAGTTAACTGTATACTGCCAACACAGAGAAAGAAGAGAGCATGCCATACCTCATGTCGCTGGATAAATTAGTCATATAGCCTGTATTGAGGATAATAGGATGTTCATTCACCAGAAACTATGTATCCAGACTAGGATATGAGACATATGAGAGACAGAGCAGATTTTTTTTCTTGGTTGTGTGTATTCTAATATATTTAACTGATTTTAGTTTCAACCACTGTGTTTAGATTTGTGGTGTTACTGATCAGTAGGTGTACACTACCTAAAGCAAAGGAGTATCTATGTAACACCATCTATGAAAATTTCTTGGTCTGTGGCTCTTAGTATGTGCATAATTTCACCAGCAACAACTGTGGATTTTATTCACATTATTTAGGTTACCTTGTAAAGTGGTGTGACTGTGGTGTCAGGAGGCTGCTGTGTAACCTCTCCACTTACAGGTTTTGATACCAGTATCAAGAATATTTTTGTTAGTTACTTTTTCTTTAAACACATCCTAAGAATGCCTCAAAAAGTAGTATCTAGCAGAAACTTATTATCTTAGTCTGTCTAAGCACATTACTGAGAACAATATACCTCACTGAAAAAATTGGGGTAGCATTTATATATAAATGGAAGTGGTTAAAATAAGTATATGTGTATATTTTACAAGTTTGCAATTTCTTCTCTTTTGTTATAATCTATTAGCACAGTTTAAAGTGTTGTTGGTAAATGAGTGTTAATGAAATTAATGGGAAAACCTGGATAAATGCAGTATAGTGCAGAAGCATCCACCTTCTCTGCAGAGAGCCAGCCTGAGCCCCGTGGGTGACTCTAGCTAGCCCAGTGCCATTTTCACCGTACCTGGGCAGCATTCGACATCTCTGCGCTGTGCTGCGTCCCAGTTCCAGTTCCTGCCAGTGCACAGACTCGGTTGTGATAACTGCTGTGAGCTGACTCCGGCGCTGGTGTGATGCTGGCGGACCAGGGAAGCAGCCAGAGCCACGTGCGCAGCGATGCTGGCTGCGCCTGAGATCCCCCGGGGTCCACTGCAGCTCGGGCCAGTCAGGCAACAGTAAATCCAGCTTAGGGACAGACTCTGTGCGCTGCCACTAGTGGTCCGTAGTTCGGGCAAAACCCAGTGAAGTAGAAACCTGGCTAGTCTGCTGTGCTGTCACATACTTTGGCAACCCAGGTAAACTGAATGGATAAAGGAATAGCAACTGCATCCTCCCACCCCTACTCTGAAAGCAAATCCAAGAGATTCAAGTGAAGAATGGCTCTTTCTTTGTATTTGTCTATAGACCAAAGGTTAAGATTTGAAATGTGCATCTGTTATTGCAGCAGTATGTGTTGAACTTTGTCTTCTTCATAAAGATGTTCACCATTTCTCTCATTCAATTAATGAGGTGAATTCATGGAATGAGATTTTTTTCACTGATATGAGTAAGGAGTCTTTGGAAAGAATAGAAACCTGATGGTCTACAGGGAGTGTAGAATTGTGAAATAATTATGAAGTTATTGAAGAAGTTGTCTGCTGTAGAAAACAGACTATTGGTCTGGGACAGAGGAAACCTAGGTTTGACTTTTTGTTTCTGCTCATAATTTATTGGGATGATACTGGATAGGTTGCCATCTATTTTGAGTATTGACATCCTTATTAGGAAAAAATAATGATTCTTTGTTAAAATAACTGAAGATTTGTTGCTATGAAGCACTCTGACAACTGTTATGGTTATGTTTCCATGTATATTAATATAACTTCTGTGAGGTAGGATGCAATGTTCTAGATATTTATCAGGATAGAAGACAAGGAGATTAATTAAAATTCTTTTTAGTAAGCATACAGATAATATTTTCAATCTTTGGCAATTTTCATATTGTCAGTTGGGTATGCAAACCCTGTTCTGCAACAAGTATCACAGGAAACTTAAAGTACCTGTGATACTACATTTACTACAAGAATAGTAATAAGAAGCTTAATCATTTATCGAAAACTGTGTAAAATTTACTACACTAGCAAGGAACCAAGAATATGATCTACTTAGTTAAAACTGTGGAGACTGTCTCAAAAGTGTGTTGAGTATCCTTATTTTATATTTGGATAACTTATTTAAAATAGATAAAATAATTCTAGATGTATTTCCAAGTGTCTTGAAAGAGAGGAGACATCTGACAGAAGTTATGCTTCAGTTTGACCATCCCAACTTCCTGAGAAACAGCAGCAACTAAAATAAAGCAAGTTCCAGTTAAAAGAAAAGACACGAAAAACTTAAAAAGTACTATTTAAAGCACATATGAATGGTCAACGCTTGTCTAAGTGTAAAGTAATACCCAAAAAAGTATACAAAAGCTAATAATCGTTATTTCACGTTAGCTGTGAAGCAGAGTGCACTTATAGACTGCCACAAGCCGGGGTGCGCTTGTTACCTTTTGGTACCTGCTTTATATTTTTGAATCCTGAATAATCGCGTTGGTAAATAGGACACTACTCATATCTTCAAATACTTGATGTGTTTGGGCTATAAAGAGAGAAGCAGCTTGATAAAAATAGCATTCTTTAATATCAGCTTGGGTACTAAGTAACCTTTCCTAATTCTGGACACATGTGTTTAACGTGAAACAACTTTATTTCTCATCAAGGTGTGTTCCCTTTTCACCTCAGAGTATGATGTCTGTCTAATTTTCCTTTGTATTGTTTTAGTGTTCCTTGAAGCTATCCAAACAATTTGGTGTGGCCCTAGCAACCAAACAATGCCGTTTAACAGAGATTTCCTACAGCACTTGCTCCCAGATTTCCCACGTAGCACTTGCTGTAACTCACATCAGAGCAAACAAACAGGATATTGTTTCAAGTGAATAACGTTCACTGTTTTCCAGAGATTTGTGAAAGTAGTTTTTTTGGTTCTGAACCGTTGCGAGTGGTACGATTTTTTTGTTACCAGATTTTGTCTGAACTTCTGTAGAATGGTCCATGTTTTGAAGCTGCAGAACAGTGTTTGAAACTTAAATTTTCTCTGGCAGCTAAGAATAGAGGGTGGCTCATGTTTTGATGACAAAGAATAGCAGAAAGTAATTATTTAATCCTGTCCTGTTATGAGATTTTTCTTTCTGTTAAACACACTATTTAAGGTCCATGTAAACCCTTCTTACAGTGTTATCAATTGCAAGTTCATGAGTAAATGAATCCCACTGAACATAATTATACCAGATAATAATGTTGTTTGACCTAGTTAAGAAATCTGATAATATATTTTGTCTTTTCTTTAAGGAGCTATCATATGTCTTCTTATTAAACACAGTCAGGCTCCCTCCCCTTTTTCCCTTCTGGGTGTTTTTTTTTTTCCTGCGTGTGTTTAACTAACTCACTGATTTTACATAGCAGATGAAATCATGAACATTGCATATACAAGGCAAGAGTCTTAATGTGAACCATTAATGCTGTCATGAATGAGAGTCCTCAGCAAGTTCATAGATGAAAGTAAATCCTGTTCATTTATTCTGCCTTTTGAATACACTGGCATTTCAGCAAAACTAAGATATTTGTCATCCTCTCATGGCACCATTTAATTGCTTGTTTCACATTTTCCCCTTGTTTCTTGGGGGAGTTTTATTACCAACTAAAGAGTTTGTGCATGTGAACACACAGATTAGTGACATGTAGGGCTGCAGGGTAGCCTTAACTCTGCTTTGCTGCTGGAAGAGTAAAAAGGCAAGTGCTGTTCCTGCACTGACTCTCCTCTTTGTGCTGGCACAAGTGTATGTGTGGTCATGTGGTGAGTGAATTGGACAACTGATTGTGTCAAAATTAACCTGGGGAAAAACCTGCTGCTTTTCCAGTTCAGTTAATTACACAGCTCCAGGGAAGCATTGGGAGGGGTTGCATCCTTTGACAGTACTGCAGCTTATGCCATCTGAAGGGGGGCTGTGTGAAAATGTATCCAAGGAGTGGGTCCCTGGCGTTGCAGGCTGATGTAAGGCTGTGCTGGTATCATGTTCCCCTGGCTCATGGTCATCCCCTCTGCCTTGCACTGAAATTTCTGCAACGCTTCTGGGAGCTGGTTTGGTTGTAGTCCAATTGCCTCTTTTTTCCTTGCCAGGGTTAGGTTTTTGTCCAGTTTACCCATTTTGAGTTGATTTCCTAAGTTGCTGCATGAGCCCGGGAAGAGGATTTGCCTGGGTTTAGGTCAGCCTAAACAGCCTTGGAGTTTCATCCTTAGTGAAAGAAGCTGTTTTGTAGCTTTGAAAGTTAACATACTAAGGCGGCCTCTTACTGAAGAGTAGTTCACTAATGCAAAATAAATAAAGTATTTTGAAGATAATCATCTCTTAATGTTTTCTCAATTCTTAAATGACAGGGGCTTTCAAAGGCAATCTTTTGAAAACAAGATAGAAATGTATCGATAGAAAAGCACACTATTGAGACATGTATGCATGTAAGGCAAGTCTAAATGTAGTTCTGCATTAGGAGCGTGTTAGTCCTTCCCAGTTTCCCTGTAAAGAGACAAGAGCTGATTGAGTACCAGCTCCTTGTTTAGAAGAATGGGCTCAATCAGAGCTGTGGCATGTTCCCTTAAGTCCCCAGTCCTGATAATGTGGGGATTGTGGCACACTTGAGTAGGTAAGTCTAGAAGGAGCCAAAGCAGTTGCTTTGCTGTGTTTCTTCTGACCAGACACAGCTAATGATGTTCAATAGGAGATTTAAAAGTCTCATTTCTTTCCAGTCTGTTAGCTTCAATATGTGATTTGAAATAATGGAGTCCAGTTTGTTTGTTGATTAGAACAAAGCTTTAGCTTTCTTAGAAACTCTCGTATTTAGGATAGAAGCAACTGTTTACTTAGAAATGTGTGGTATCTGTTAGAAGTCCTTAAGTACCTGATTTTTTTATTTTGTTCACCTGCAGAGAGATATGAAAGGAGAGTTCAAAATCTGTGTGTTGCAGCTTTTTTCTGTTTAGTCAGTCTTGTACTTAGTGTTTCTGTTACCTACTATGGCTTGGAAGAATATATTCCTTCTGTGTGCTTTTTCTCCCCTGAGACCTCTGTGCTCTCATTCTTGATGCATAGTGCATCTCTCTCATTTCCTGGGCTGCTTTTGGAAGCATCAAGTCTTAAGAGTGACAGGAGCACAGATGCTAGAGAACATAGATGTTGTAATGAAATTAAATATTTTTTGAAGCACATGACATGTTTATGCTTCTGTACTGAGGGACAAGCCAGTCATTAGACAGGGAATAAGAAAGAATTTTTCCTTCAAGTCAGATATTTTGGGTTGTCACCTTTCTTTGCAGCATGCACTAACACCTTTGTGTACTTTCATCTAGCGAACTTCCAGCATAGAGATCTAGAACATGTCAGTGTCTTTGATCTCCCATTGCCTGTGCTGTGTGGCACATGCTCTTCTGTGTCTTTTTGGGACCTCTGTTTCTGAGATCAAAGTGCTAGATCAGAGTTCTAGAGGATGTTCAGAAATGCATATAGTAGGACGATTTTTGATAGGACAAGAGGAAATGGCCTCAAGTTGCACCAAGGGAAGTTTAGATTGGATATTAGGAAGAAGTTTTTTACTGAAAGGGTTCTCAGTGGAATGGGTTACCCAGGGCAGTGGTGGAGTCCCCGTCCCTGGAGGTATTTAAGAGTTGTGTAGACATGGTGCTTAGGCACATGGTTTGGCCAGGGAGTTGTCAGTGTTGGGTTAATGATTGAACTCGATGATCTTAAAGATCTTTTCCAATCTAGGCAGTTCTGTGATTCTGCATGTAGTGTGCATGCATGTTGTTCTGGTGTTGCCCCCTGGGAACCTCAGCTCTGTGACCTTGGCAGGTCCTTCCAGCCTCGAAGATGGCATGGTGCAATTTATGTACAGGAAAAAATAAGCATTACTCCAACTAAACAGCAAGTTTGTACAAAAAGTACTTAGAGGAAAAAACACAGGTCATATGTAGTACTCCCAACCTTATGCAAGGTAACTTTCCTTTTTGATTAGAGGCTGAGGTAGTTGTGACTGTTCTGTTTTCTTTCATGCCAAATTGTTTTTTACTTCAACAATGTGTTTGATAAATAAATACTTTCTATGGAAGTTGAGGAAGTCAGAGTTATGTAGAACTTTCTGAAGTGCTAGAAGAAATTATGAGTGGCTGAGACTCAACTTGGGAAGATGTGAAGTCAAGTACCAAAGGTTTGGTCTCGGTGGCAACCAGTATTGTCATGAATGAGTTGAACATTGAAAAAATGTTTGAGTAAAAATTGTGGATAATATTTAGTTAATAGGAATTGCAAATGTACAATTTAAAAACACACAAAAATTTTAAAGGTCATCAGAATTGGCCAAGTGCAGCTCCTCACACTTTAACTGCAAAAAGCCTTAAAGAAGCTTACCTGAACAAGTCATGGTATGTAATACAGTAAAGTAGCCTAAGACAAGGCTCCTATGCAATTATCTTAGGAAAATAAAATCTTAATAGGTAAGAATTCTTAATATCAATTCCTAATATCAATTAAAAAAATAATGTCTGCAATTATGGAATATGATGGAGAAATGTCAGACTTCTCTGGATTGATCTGTGGCATCCTTAGAGATCACAGTAGTTATTTTTATTTCTAGTGTGCAAGACAAAAATTGTAATAATTTACTCTAATTGTTGTGTGTGTGTTAAACACATGTATGAGTGAATTCTAATACTTGATTTTGGGTACTGCAATTCACACTGGGTGGCAGCTCTGTGATAAGGAGTGCTTAGGGAGAAAAATAAAAGTGAAGGTGGATAAATATATATAAATCTAGTATATGACAATTTCAGTGTAAGAGTGAAAGCACTAATCCTTAGAGAGGGAGACTCCTATATCCAGTGTTATTTATATTGATCAATTAATATTTCTGACAAGGAGCAATGGATTCAGATTTGTGACTAGAGAGTAGAGAAAAATAAGTTATCATGACATGTCTAGAAAGGGTTTGTGTTCTTGTTAGGAAAATCAGCTTAATGACAAAAAGTGCCAAGAGGGGCCAAGGAAGTATTTCTCTTGAAGATAGTTGGACACCAAGTAGAAACTTGAACTTCATGGACTATTTCTAAAACTTGGATCAGAATAGAGAGAGAACCCTTTAAATTGAACCTTTTGATTTTTAGTTGTACTTGTACTGAAGATACCAGATATTACAAGCTCTAAACTTTATCATGATCATCATACAGTTGTGTTTAGAATGGGGCTGTTCACACAGCGTAAGACAATTTTGTCTTTTATCAGTTACAAAAATGAGTTGCATTGTAAACCCTTATGCAACTTATCTTTAGGGTAGAATTTCCCACCTAATTAAAAAAAAAAAATCTTGTTTAGTGTTATTGCTGGTTATTTCCTTCTTCTGGTTTACAGAATTTACTGTGTGAATACATCTGTGTGGTGGATGGGAATGTAAAGAAGTGACAGGCACTGTGTGTAGAAGGTCCACTTTATCGCTCTTTATTTTTCCTTTTTTTTGTTTTTCTGTAGCCTCCACACCACCCAGCAGAGTAAATAAACGCAGAGTTCCTCCAAGCGTTGTTTCCACCTGGGAAAAGAGAGGCATCATCATGTCTAACATTACAATTGATCCAGACGTCAAACCTGGCGAGTATGTCATCAAAAGCCTCTTTGCTGAGTTTGCTGTTCAAGCTGAAAAGAAAATTGAAGTTGTAATGGCTGAACCTTTGGTGAGTCCTTTTTTTTTCCTAATATCCCTTGAAATGATCCTGCTTTTTTTCTAAAATAGACTGATTTATTATATATATGGTTACTGAAAAAAAAAATAAAAATCCCCAGATACTGTTGACTTTTCAAAGGGATTACTTCAAGAGTAAATAGGCTTCTGCAAACAGGGTTGCTACCTGGATTACGTTTTATTGACTTCCGTTAAAACTGTTGTATAGTGGTTACTGGAAACAAGACCTCTTAGTATTCATACATTCTGTAAAGTTACAACAGGAAATAGTGACAACAAAAAATGTTTCTTCATTAGCAGTAGTCAGCATATTAGGCAAAATGCAACATTGTATTGGTGATCCAAATTGGTGATTTCTCTTGTAAATTTCAGTTAAATTCTTTTTTTAGTTTATTTGAGCTAAGAGTTAGTATTAATATCTCTTTAAAGTGTGGTGTTTGGGGTTTTTTACACAAGTGATTTGCCATCCTGCTGTTCAGTGGGAAATGAAAATGCACCCTCTAGTCTCAACATATGACCTGTAAAGGTCATACCCAATGCATTGCAACTGTGATTGGATCAGAACTTTCTCTAAAATAATATTATTTTTCAGGAATAATATAATAAAACAGTAATGTCTTCCATGTGGTAGTGCAGCTTTTGATGTTCTTGACTTTGCTCAGTTCCTCAGTGTTCTTGTCCCTATGCTTTTCTTCCTCCTTTAATTATCATAATAAATTTGTTTTGAAAATAGTCTGTAGTGCAATTTTTCTCAGTCTTTTTCATTCAGGGATGCACGTAGCCTTTTGGGGGAAGAAAGCCCTCACGGCTACCTAATATTTAACTTAATTTCAGTGGTGAAGATTCATGAAGTGCTTACTGTGTAGTTTAAAAAGGTCATTATTTTGAAAAATCATAAGTTTGCTGGACGTAATTGCAATTTTAAAAATTTTAAAATATTAATAACCCCATGACTTTGTGTAGTGGCAGGGAATCATGACCCTGCTACGTTGCTCTACGTGATGTCAAGATTACGCTATACTGTGGGCATGCTGTCAAATAAACCATTGTTCTAGGTGTCCCATTTCCTGCAAATAGCTCTAAATAGCTATAAAAATAAGTTTATCCATCCCCTACAGCCCTGTCTTGTTTCATCCCTACCTCTCAGATTTTATGAGAAGTGGGACAGATGCACACCTTTGTCACTATTTGCTGCAGTCATAGTCATCCTGTGCACACAAGATGCGACACAGATGCTTAAGAGCGATTTATGACTATGTAGAATGAACTTTACGGAAAACCGTTTGACATGCTGAACTGAGCACCTTAATCAGGTGTTTCTCTTCCTTAAATCATCATACTTTAGCAGTTCCTAAAGAATTTGTTCGTTGGTCACTCCTCTGAGGAAGTATGCCTGATCTTGGGGTTGGAAGGGCACACGCTCGAATGCTCGTGTCTCCATTTCTCCTTCCTTGTGTCAACACCTGCTGCTACCCACCACATGCCAGGTCCTCTCACTCTCACTGTCTCCTTACTGCTGTTCTCTCCCTAATTTTTACTTATTTGCTTTTACATAGAGGTGCTTCTTTCTGCTAATTTCTTCTAATAATCTGAAGGTGGGGTATAACGTACAGGACAAGCTTACTGATTTCAGAATTGACAGAAATCCTTACATTGTAGCTACAGCACTATAGGATATTTTCTGTGTTGTTCAGCCAGGAATACTTCCTGCAACGTACATTTAATTTTTATTTCTATATATAAGCAATTATTTGGTTTGAATGCAATTTAAAGTTTTATTAGTTCCTTACATATATGCAGGGGGCTGTAACCTCTTCATTACCATCTCTTGGACAAAATAGGTCAAGGACATAAAATAGATTTTGCATGCAGTGAATTTGAGCCTTGAAGTCTTAAATTCTTTTAGTTACAGGCAAAAGATAAAATAATTTGAAATACCTAGAAAGTGAGCGAGATTGAAAGGCCTCTGTTTGCAGCTGCTGCTTGCAGAAGTGTTCTTTATTGCTGAGAATGACCCTATGAGAGAAAAAGGCACATGTGAGCACTTGGATCCCAGTTTTGAAACTTTACAAAAATGTTATAAGCTGCAATCCAAAGGAACACGAAAAGGGAGCTAAACACGTTCTGTGGTGTCACTGATTGGATCATCTTCAACTAAAACCATTAGTAGATCAAAGACTGAGGAGCAGGAAACATTTCTTTATCCACACCTACTTAGGTATACATTGTGTGTATGTATATACGCGTGTATGTGTTTGTGTACCAGGCAAGCCTACAACTTAAACATAACTTGTCTGTTTCCTTATAGACATCCAAAAGTGTTGGGTGTTCAGGAGAGTCTGATAAGAAAGCACAGAAACGATTGTAGGAACATATAGGCACACAAATGGTGAAGGGTATGTGGTTAAGTGAGAGGAGAGCTGTGGGGGTGGTGATGCTGGGGGTGGAAAAGCAGGTAGCTCCACTCACAGTGGTCTGCATGCTCCTTTTCCATTCGTCTGCTAAATGTACAGAGCTTGGCCAGAATGACATACACTGCCTTTTATTTAGATGAGCTGAAGAGAGCTTTTCCTGCAGACAGAGATAGTTCAGAGTCAGATCTCCTAACCGGAATACTGGTAGCAAGGTAAATATAATAGCCTGAAGTTCACTTGTGCTGCAAAACTTGTCCCTAGACCAAATCAAATAAATACAACAGCCCCAGGCTGTGTCTACGTGCCATGCTGTTAGCTGTTAAACAAGTGTTTTAAAATCTCTTAATCAAACAAAATCAAAACGTCTTACCAGGTTAAAAATTAAAAAAACCCCATGAAACGAATGAAATGATGCATTTTTCAAAGAAGAGTGATTCCCAGCTCTTTTGTCTGGTAATGTTCTGTGGTGATTGCATCAAGTCTACCTTAGTCAGGATCTTTTACTAATAAGATACTGAAATTGTTATTTTGTGTGTATACAGTATGCTTTGAGAAAAATAAAAAATATGAAGTCATAAATATTAGTAGAGTAGTCATTTGTGAGAGTTATTTTAGCAGTTCTGTCTGGGTTAATTTGATAAGTTTAATTCTTTTAAACAAAATATTTTAGCACAGTCAGATGTAAATTTGCACATACAGCCAATATTCCTTATTTTATACTCATTGGAAGGAAAGACTCTATAGAAAACCATCAATTTAAAAGAGGTGCTAGAAGCTGTGAAAAAGTGAAACAACCTGAGCCTGTGTAATACAAAGAGGTGGAGGGGAGTCCTTAGGTGTCTGAATGAAAGGAAGTACTAAGGTACTAAAGTGGTTTTATCTTTTTATGTAGTATTTTATATAAATACTGAATATTCAGTTCTAGTGTATGACATTTAAAAAGGAAGTTAAAAGGCTAAAAGGGCACAGGAATGGTACTGAGATTGGAGAAAAGGCTTTACAGGAAGAGAGGAAAGCCCTTTATCATTTTGGTGTTATTTGTGAGATGACTCTGCTACAAATAACAAAGTTTATGTGGAGAATATATATAGTGTTACATAAATCTTTAATGTATTCGATGAAACTAGGCTGTTGGATGAAGCTGTTGGAGAGAATTTGGAACCAGACCAGTTGAAGTTAGGAGCTAGACACTTTTTAAAATGGGAAAAAGAACATGTCTGCAGGGGAGTAAAAATTAATCTTAAAAAATGAAATAAATAAAATAGAGTAACCTCAGATCAAGACAGCACCTGGGGATGAGGGGTTGGTACCCTTTTGGCCAGAGGTATGAGTTTCATCTAAGAGCAATTTTGTGATTTTAAAAAGTAACTAAATGGTTTCTCTGTGTGTGAGTTTACGTAGGATACTCAGTGAGTAACAAAGTAGTTTCACTTCACTGATTTAATTAAGAGTTCTCTGCTTGCAAAATTTTAATACTGCAGAGTTTACAGAGTTACGGAAAGAGCTTATCAGCAATGCTAAAAATAAATGTTTCAAGTAACAAGTGTAACTATGGGAAGGAAGATAATCCTTTGAGTGAGTAAATTAGATTAAATAATATTTTTATATGTAAAAAAATCAGTTATTCTAAGTCTTTTGTAGTATTATATAGTTTTAAAGGAAAAGGGCTCAGACACAGTTTATTGCAGTTTAAAATACTCTTCCTCAGCTGAGCAAGGATAACCATTAGACATGATACCAAATGTCAAAGTATACCAGCTAGAAATATTAGTGATGAATTCAGTTACCTTGTATTTTGTCAGGCTGAATGTAAATATAGATGGTTAGAATTTAAGCAGAGAGAGTTGAACATGGTACTACCAAGTTACCAAGCTGTTAGCCAAGCAAGCTGCTAACTTACTAAATTGTAGTTCAGTTTAGTCAACACCAGCAAGAGTATTCAAGCCCGTTGCCAATGCCAGCAATTTTACTTCATCGTGGAGATACTAAATATTGCTCAGACTAGCACTGTACACTTTTTCAAGGCTTCCCTAGGTGCTTTCAAAAGCTGGTCTGAAATCTGTAAGGTTTAGCACGCCGCATTCCTCCAGCACAGCGTTCCTCCCGCGCTGGGGCAAGGACACAGGTGCTGCCCAGCACTCCGGCTAGGGCAGGCAAGGCAGCAGCATCCCTTCTCTGGTTCCTTACTTGCAGCTGGGAGGACAGAAACAAGTACACTAGTTTTGCTGTGTTCACCTGAGCTGCCCTGCTGAGGTGTGCTAGCCACCCGAGGACGCTGCCGGTGAAGACTGGAGAGGGGCCAACGGGTGGTACCTTTTTCCAAGGGTGCAGTTGTTTGCACAGCACACACACGTCTGTCTACATCCTGATCTCTGCTGCCTGCCATATGTTGACATTTCTGCTTTACACAATGGATGCAAACGGCTCTTTAGTTAATTCAACAGTGGGGTTTTTTTTTTCATTTCACTTGTAGAAGATAAATGTAGACCTGTTATTTCGATCTCTCTCTGAACTTCAGGAAGCCAGGAAAATAAATCTTAAATTATTAATTCAGTGAAAGTTTCCAGACCTTTACTTTATGCTCTTGGATAGATTTTTGTAAGTCATGTGAGATGATTGGGGCCATGACAAAGCAGAGCTAGAAAAAGACATTGAAAGGAAATAAATTTTAAAGCCATACACGTAATTCAAAGACCTTGATAAACCTGTGACTAGGTTAAAGAGTGTTATTTGGTCATGTCACATTTGTTTGGTCAATGTTATGTTAACTATGGTGATATTTACCTTTTAGCAGTTAAGATTTTTAATGCTGAGGAAAAATTATGAGATTATGAATTTGTAAGGTCTTCATTTTTTCTGATACTAAAAATCCTAAAAGTCATATCAACATTTTGATGTATGGAAGTGTCTCAATTAGTATAGAATGGGGGGAAAGCTAAAGTTTCAGAACTATCTTAAAAATATCTTGCTCTCTGTTGTCATGGATTCAAACTTAGTCTAAAGACTTAAAGTTCAGTTCTCTTTGATTTGTTATCATTCTTTTCTTTAGCTGTTTCTGGTTTTAGACACATTCAATGGATATAATAAACCCACTGTTTGTTCACCTGTATAATGGTTTTGTAGTACCGTGGTAGAAATGTGGCACATCGGGGCATTGTATCATAAAGAGACTTAAGGAACCTGACTTTCTACCATCATCTTACAGGAAAGTCACTTCTCCATATTCTCAAGAAATATTTTTCTAGTTATTTTCCTTCAGCTCATTCAGCAATATACGATGTTTATATAGGGTGGAACGTTTCTCGTGTTTCTGCTTTATAGATAAGATTACAATTATTTGTGCAGTTTATTTAAAAGCATAGTACAGATAACATGAATTCACCTACACTAAATGTTTCCTTTTAAAAAAAGGGGAGGGAGGAGTTCTAGTTAAAAGGGAATTCTGATTTGCAAGTGCTCTCTGGAGCTTTTAGTGTATACTGCAATATGTCAGTTCTCATAACAGTATTTTGAACATATTTAACATGTAAAATTATATGCATTTGTAAGATTCAAAAAAGTGTTTATTTGTCAGTATCTGAAACCTCTTTCCCCTTGCTTTTGAATACACAGTGAAAGAACATTGGGTAATAACATCAGTTGATGAACAAATAGAACCATTTCAGAATATTAAATGCATTTTCCTTAAACTACCTCCTTTTAAAAATATTTTTTTATTTAGGTATACTGGAAATGTACACAAAAAAACAGTGTTTTCTCAGACAATTAAGTGGGTTTCTTTGTATTATAGAAAGTGAAAATGGTCCGACTTGTGAATTGGTACGTGTATTGTTTCAAGTTATACTTTCAGAGTAGGCAAATGCTTTTTGCCTGGGCAATGCTGAGTTCAAGTTTTCAGAGGCTGTAATAGTTGCCAGAGATTATGTTCTTTTGAACGCTAAATACAGTGGCACTCATAGCAGAAAATGCCAGAAATTGTCTCGTGTTTTCAAGATTACGATTAGGACAGGTGAAAATTGCCGGTTTGAATCTTGGACTTGGTTCGTGCAATCCCAGTTTAACATATAGCCTGTCTGTTGCAGCTGTGCAAGTGTTAAATGCCAAACAATATCGACTTTTAAAATTTTGGTCAACAGCTGGACAGCTGTGAGCCTGACAGTGTTGTCTCTTACTAAACTACTGAGCAGTTATTTTGTGTTAACTGAGGCACAACCTGTTGAGAGCAGTACTGACTGTCGGTACTGACACCTCCTTTTGCACCCCACACCAAGCAGATTAACAGCTCTTCTCGTTTACTGCTTGACTTATTTTGCTCCATAAAAGCTCTTTTGTTTGCTTAATGAAATCTAAAGTGAGTTGCTAACTTCTTAATTGGAGTACTTTTTCTACTTGCCTTGTCAAAATGGAGTGAAATTCATCGCATCTTTGTATATCTTACTGCTTTTTAGTATGCCCTTAAAGCTGTTACTGTTGCACTTGACTCACTTTAAATCATTGACCCTCAGAGCCAGTACATGGTACTTAGGGGGTTTTTTGGTGGGTTTTTTATTTCCCCTTCTCTTTTTTTTACCTAACAGGATACCCGAGCGAGAGACTGTAAAAGTTGTATTTCTTGTACCTGTATAATTTGGTACACTCAACAGTGACTACTAAGAATTACTGTTACATTACTGCTATAATTAATAGAATCATAGAAACATTTAGGTTGGAAAAGATCTTCGAGATCATCACGTTCAACCATAAATTCGAACACTGCCAAGGCCACCACGAAGCTATGTCCAAGTGCCATGAATGTTTTGTTTTCTTAATGCTTTAATTCTCACTAACTTATTTTATCAGGACTGTAATTTAATTTTTCTTTTAACAGAGCAGTGTGTCTTATGGTATTGGTAGTATGAAATATTGTAATAATTAAATTCTAGTAATATTGCTGATTTGTACCTTACAAAGTTATTTCAAATGTACAGCAAGTTATTATTGACATTCTCCTTTTCCTGGACTAGATCTTCTAGCTGTTTTTCACTGCAGTTCAGGGAAAGCACAGATTGGAAATGCATTGAACAATTGTCTCTACTTTTTGTGAGGCATTTTAAAATTCATTCTTGTAGCTGACAATAACTGCCTTATGTGAACATGAATATGCTTGTTAATTCAGATGGGAATGGCTTTCCTTCTAAGTTACTCTTGGCACCCACCGCCTGCTATCTCTGTTGAGCACACTGCTGTAGGCCCTGCTGTTTGGGAGAGGTGTTTGACATTTTCTGTTTGTCAGTCTTTAAGGTTATTACTATGAAGCTACCAAATTAATTTTGGATCTGTACTCTTCTGTTTTTTGAGTAAACTTCACATCTTCAGAAATGGTTCTAGCTGAAAAATAATGCAAACACTGACATTAAAAGTTCTTTCTTTGTTCTGTAACATAACTGAGAAAGAAGGAATCTGTCTTTGATAACCATCAATTGTATTGTGAAATTAATATTTCTTTTTTTGTTTTTGTTTTACAGGAAAAGCTCTTGTCCAGATCTCTTCAAAGAGGTGAAGATCTTCAGTTTGATCAGGTAGGAGACAAGTAATTGAAGGCAGTTTTTATTAGGTTAAGGTGGCCTCTGTTTTTTGCAGAATAGTGCTTCCACTGCTGTAGTGACTTGGAACATCCACATCTGAAGCAGCATCAGAAAATTTAGACTTTGAATGTTAGTTAGACTTTATTTTCCATTGTACATTATGATAGTAAGAAGCTACTAGAATAGATTAATTATTTGAAGGTGGCAGTGAAAGCTGCTGGAGGAAAGATGCTGAAATATGGTAAGGGACAAAAAGACCTGGTTTGTTCCTGTTACAGGCGTTGGGTAACCTCAGCCTATAGCACTTACTGTTTCAGTGTTTGGGGTTCTGCTTTTATAAGCAAATAGTGTTAATTTCAGTGTCATGGCTTTCACCGAGGGCTTTTTGATTCTATGGCAGAAGGCATAAAGTAGATTCAAAATTTTACTTTGTCCTTTGCTGAGTATATAGTCGCACTGTGAGGCTATTCTGTTTCACTTACTGTAAGTCAACTGTACCTGGAATAACTCTCTGCTTAATTTATTCATATTTATTGTCTGCATTTCTAATTCTTTTATAGTATAGGCATGTTTTTGTCCTGTAACTGCTTCCTTGCAATGGAGATGCAGCATTCAAATGAAGCCCCATTAAGTTCCTGATCCTTGTCTTAACTGCTACTGAATAGCATCTTACTGAATGAAGTTTAGTGTTCTGTCTGTGTCTTCTGAAACTGGATTTTTGTTTCATGCTTTCCATTACTCCTCAGATACAGGTATTAGACATTGCAGTGAAATCTGTGGACCTGTCTCTACTTTTCAATTAATAGCTATATGTGTACTCTTCTCCCTCCTCCCAAAAGAGAAACAAATAATAGCATGTAGTAGCTGATGTATAATTTTATTTTCAAAGAAAAACAAAAACTAAACTAGCACCAAAATCCTCACATAGCCTTTTAATGTTTTCTAATCTAACCTGCTGCAAGGCCATTATCTCCTAGAGGAAATTTTACTTATAAGCAAGGAAAATGAGTGAGGGACAATAGGACATAAATTCTTTGGTAGTACAGTATTTTTGTTTTAAAGCTGACCAAAAGCTAAATCATATACATGATAGGGTTGATCTAAGGAAATCTGTAAATCAGGAATATTGCTAGTTTTTCTACTAGCTCTGCCCTCCCCTCCTACTCCTACTCTTTTCCTTAGTTAAGGAAGTTTTTTATAAATTACTAGTAGTCATGTATTAAACTATATATAGGTTCTAAAAATATGCTGTGTGAAGAAAAGTAAAAAATAAAACAGGTAACTTCTGAAATCTTGTAATATAGAAATAAACTAGTTTTCCTGAAAAAGTAGTTATTTAAAAATAATTAGTTTTGAGTGTGTGTGTGTGTGTGTGTATGTGTGTGCGAGTTCCTATTTTGTTCTTCTGTTATTTGTAGTCTGTTTTGAGTTCATCAAGATCTGAGTTTTAAAGGTACTGAAAAACTACTTCAGAGAGTCAGAGCAGAATGGCTCCCTTGTGGTGACATGAATTGTGAATTTTGATAGGCAATGTTTTGCAAAAGGAATTAAGATTGCTTCTCTCTGTTCATAGCTGGGTGTAGGAAACCCATATTAAGATCAATTACCCAGCAGTGCAGAAGACTGCAGAGTAAAGAGATTGGCAAAGTATTGGAGAGAGGAGGATGCAGAGTGAAAGCCACAGCATCCAGCAGAGAAGCTAGAGCTGTTGCTGGGCCAACGTTGTTCACCCTTTACGGAGATCTTTACGGAGTTGAGAGTTCATGTCTAAGAAGTGGCTTTAGCTGTACTGGTATGGTGTCTGAGCTAGTAAGTGGTGTGCTTTGTGAATAAAAGGAGCATGACTGAAACGGAAGAGAGACTCTGGGATTAAGAAGGTATCTAGTTAACACTCATTCTCTCAGCTCAGTAAGTGATGAGAAGAAGGGTGGGGGAGGAAGGCATGTAGTGTTGCCTGTCCCTATCATGAAAAAGTAAGATAGCTGTTTAATGGGATTGTAAGTTGTTTCTGTTGGAAGCATAACCAGACCAAAAGGGCTGCTATTAGATCCAAGTGTGCAAAATCAATAGTTTTTAATTTTCAAATAGTACAATTCTTTTACTTGTCATTGAGTTTTTAATTGGAACAAAATGTAAATTTAGCTAAAAGAGATGCAACTTGGGGAAATGAGAAGAAACTTTTTCTGTTGATACACTTCTAGACTGTTAAAAATGTTAGCATTTTAGTTCTAGTGCTTTCCCTTTATCATTCCCAGCGCATCCAGAAGCTACCAGAGAGGATTTTTTTTATAGAGCATATATTGCATTTCTTAAAATATTTTTTGCTTGTACAGCTTGAAACTGAAATAGCTTGTATTTTTATTCTTTTGTTTGTTGTAGGAATCATACTTGGCAATTTCCTACTCTTGTCCTAAGACACCAAAACTTCCTGATTACTCAGAAGCATATCTTGGCCATCTCAGTGACTTTGCTGAAAGCAGATGTGTTGCTGGGGTTCAAGCTTCTTTGTGATTAGACACAACTTGAGTAATATTTTCAGGATGAGGATTTTGACAATAACTGGAATTTGGGCTCTGGCATCTTATTGTAATTTTGCATCTCTCTCTCCTTACCTCTCAGTGTGTTGTTGGGTGTGTTAAGTGCAGCATTAACAATGTGTTACAGCCTTTAAGACTGGAGCACGCTTTGCTGTTTCATTCCGAGGAATATAAGTATATGTCATGATGACTAGTCTAGCCCCGTCCTCTTGGGCATTACAGCATCTCTCTTTGTCTCGATTGCTGCTTTCAACCTAGGCATAATTTAATGCTAAAATAAAAGGGTTTTCTTCTACTTTTTATATCATGTGATACTGAATTTAGTATCCAAGCAGTATGGTAATTATTTTAAATAAAAAGAGTAAGCATATAGCTCACGTTCTGCTTAGCTATGTAATAAGAGTAAAGATTTCCTCTTTCCGATAATTCCAATGCCTTTTCATTAAAATGTTAAGCGTGCAAAACTTGTCAGGAAATAAATAATTATAATATAAAACTGATTTTTCATTTCAAGAGGAAAATGCTTTATAATGCCAGTAGTTCCTGGGTTTAGCATTTTACTGATGACAAATTTTTTAATGCATGTGATCAGCTCATTTCTGCCTAACTGCTGGAACATTTATGGACGGTAGTAGTATTAATACACTATGTAAAATTGCAGGAAAACCTAAGGAAAAGGTTTAGTAAAGCTTAAAATATAGCGTTCTTCTTTTTCTTCTACTAATAAATCCACCAGTTCAGAAGGAGGGCAGAGGAGTAGAAAAGCTTTGTAGGGTCATTTTGTATTGACAGCACCGGGTAACTTAAGTGTTCGCTTAACCTATTCCTGTCCTGTTGCCTGGATACATATTGGATATATCATTATTTTTAGAGAAAGACAAATTAGTGTATTTCCCCAGGTTATTTGGGGAGTGGGAAATGACAGAAATTCTGAAGGCATAACACATTTTGGATTGCTGTGGTTGGTGATAGACGCCTTCTTCATCAAGTTTAGCTTTAGATTTCATTCTAAGGATTACCAGTTCCACTGATGATTTTATGAGTGTAATACCTTCAGTTTAGTAACTCATGAGGGAGGGTTGATTCTTTCTGCTTTCTGAATCTTCCCCCAAATACATTAATGCTTATAACTTGCGATTTCTGCTCATGGCTGGAGTGAGTTCAACAGATGTTTGCGTACCTTAAGCTGATGCAAGCAAGAGGCGTTTCTTGCATGTGAAATATTGGTGAAGATTTTTTGAAGCTTTATCAATAAAAATGAGTCTTTTGAGTTCTTTTTTTCTGATGTTTCCTCTTGCTGGAGGATAATAGATTTAATAGTACCCCACAAGTGTCTCAAATGTCCTCATAGTTTTTCTTTACTATTCTACTCTTCTTCACAAGTTTTTGCTGTTTTGGTTTGGTTGGTTGGTTGGTTGGTTTTTTTCCAAGGAGGTTTGTCAACCCTCTGCTGCATCAGAAAATTCTCTTGTACAACATCTTAATTTTTACATGTTCCTTTTCATCATGCACTGCTTCATTTCAGATTACAACATAACTTCACAGTGGTAAAATTGAGCTGGTTTTTACTCTCCACTTCTATAAGTCTGATGTATGTTGGTTGATTGACTGGGTATTTATTTTGTATGGATACTGGTGCACAAGGAACAGGCTTACAGCATGCTTGACTTCCAAAGCAAGTCACAAAGATTTCAACTTACATTAATAGAAGAACGAAGGTATTCTCAAAATATAGCCTTTGTTCTGAGATTCAAGCCATTATAGGAAGCCTACAGAGCTTTTATAGCTTCTGTTTCTTTTCTGTGTTAAAAAGGCTTTGCATGGTTTTGTGTTGCCTGTAATAACTGCTCGCATCTTTTGGTGCAGTTAGCTCAACGCGAGTCCCCCTCCTGCAGTGGGCATGCCTGGTTTTTCCATTGAATCTCCTTTTAGAGAGTGTCCTATTGACAGACAATAATAATAAGAAATAAAGTAATCTCATTGTTCTAGTAAAAATTTCTTGATGAAACCTAGTTCCTGTTCAGATTTAGAATATGTGTAGTTTGCATTGTATACTGGGATTTAAAGTTTTATGAATTTACAGAATAAGAATATGATTTTACTTATTTTAATGAAGTTTCTCCATTTGTTTATAAAATTAAGGGATTTTTCAGAGAGTCAAAAATACTACTTAATTCTTGTGACTTGAATAGCTGACTGGTTAACAAGTTGAATAAGGTATTCAGGTGGTTGAAAGAGATCTTCCTGAGGTTTCCATATGGTTAATCTGCCCCCATCCCTTCCCAAAACCTGAAAAAAACAAGATACTTCAAATGAGGACAAAGAAATAATGGCATTGATGTTATCTTGGTTTTCCAGAATAGTGAATAACAGATAAGTTGGAGCACAAGGATGGATTATGTTGAAACCTCTTATTTTAAAGATGCAAGAGGTAATTAAAACATGGCATCAGTGAGCAATGTGGGAACTCTGCTTTTCCAGCCAGTGTTTTGGGGATAGGCTTGCTCCCTGCTGCCTCCTGGCACGGAGTTTATAGGGGCTTTATGCTGTCTTTCTCCAGTCATTCTTCTCCTCTCCAGGCGTGGGTACTGATGAGTTCTGTTGAAGTTTAAGTTAAAGAAAGCCTTGTGAATTTAAGTTTCATACTGTGTTAAAGTCTTCCTTCTGTAATGGTATTGCCAGTGTTTCACAGATAAGTTTACAACTCATATGGGTTTTCTGAAAGAAAACAGTAGATATGGGAGTTACGCTGAAAGTAAGTATAGCTTGAGATCTAGACTAGTCAATTGTATTAAAAGTAGAGTAGAATATCTAAAAGGCTCTTTTTTTTTTGTTTGTAAAATAACCAAAGAAGCCTGTTTTGGAAGGTTACCTACTTGCTCAGTTTAGGAGTGTTACCTCTTATCTGTCATTTGTGGTGTAAATTTGTGTATGCTTCAGAGGTACATATGGCAACATTCAGAGACATCCTAAAATCTCTGCTGTTTTCTCAATGGTTTTATATGGGTTGTCTCTATAAATTTAGGGCTCTGTGATCCCCATGAGCTTCAGAACACTTTGCTTAAATTTATCATAACAGTTGACTTAGTGTGTCATATTTACAGTAATTGTCCTAGGTGAAAATGATACATAAAGTTACAATCTTAAAAAATTATATGGTTTTTAACGTTAAAAAACAATTTGAAAGAATGATTATAATTCTAGGATTTTTAGATTGCTTTATCATGCTAAACTATTTTTCTTACTTTCCTTCAGTTGATAAGCTCTATGAGCTCAGTAGCAGAGCACTGTCTCCCCTCCTTATTACGCACCTTGTTTGACTGGTACAGGCGTCAAAATGGAACAGAAGATGAGTCTTATGAATACAGACCTCGTTCTAGCACAAAATCAAAGGGGTAAGGATTTTCCTTGCAAAAGTCTGTTTGATTTTTTTTTTTTGTGCTTTCTTGGAAGAAAATGTGTGCTCTGTACTTTTTTGATGAGTATTTTGTATTTGGATCTGTCATTACCTTAATCTGTGTAGAAAGAGCGTGGGCTTCTTTCAGGTAGTGTATTTAACTTGCATAGATTATATGCATGAAGTGAGTTAGGGATTTTGGGTTTCATATACAGAAGGAAGTTGGATGCTGATAATTCCAGGCTTATTTGTCCCTTTTTTAATTGTTTTGATTGTTGGCAGTTCCTTTCAGGAGAGGGCAAGATGTCAGTGCTGCACCAAACCCCAGAGTCTTTCTAACCATCTATTTTATATATGTGTGCAACAAAGATTGCATGAAAGGCATGCATACCCCTTCTCTGCAATAACTGTGTTCTGTCTTGTATATGATACATGTGTTCTTGATTTCTTATTCTAGGGATGACCAACAACGTGAAAGAGATTATCTACTTGAAAGGAGGGACTTAGCTGTAGATTTCATTTTTTGTTTAGTTTTAATAGAGGTTCTAAAACAGGTAAGCTCTTCTGCTTTGGCAGACTTCTTTTAATATTTTACTTTTAATGTAATTTTACTTATAGTATAGTGCTAGATGATGTCACACACAATTTCTGTTAATATAAAATTTGCATTGGTGTCTGGACAAGAGGATAGAGTTTGGCTTCAAGTAGCAAAATTTTTTCTCACAGTCTTTGAGAGAAAAAGATTACTGTAAGAAAAGATTTGAAACATGAAGCAGATGAGCAAATTTCACATTTCAAATACTTAAGTAGTTTATGTCTTTTATGTATAGGTACGTTAAACTAAGTGGCTTTCTGTACTAAGTAAAGTAAGCACCAATGTTCAGTTTGCAAATAATTTGTAGGAGATCTGTGTTTATGTGGTTGTGTATGGCATGTTTGTGATATAGGGAAAAATGAAAACAGTAAAACAAAAGAGCTGCCCATCCTTCTCTGAGACACCAACCAGTCATCCGAAGTGGTATTCCTGTACTGCGTGCACAGAGATGCAGAGAACAGCATTAAAACCATCAGTGTTTTACGGAAAATCTTTAGTTCATGCTCTCTCCCTGCCTAATTTTTCTGTCAGTGTGAAAGAAAAGGAAAATGGCATACGTGGTTCAGGATTGCAGGGTTGTATGGGTAGCTTCTGTGTTTTGAACTGGTACTAGTTTTTCTGTTGAGAAGAGTAAATGTTGCCAGTGATTCAGATATCAGGAGAGGTGCCAAAGTTCTGGTCTTGAAAAGAGTCTGTGGTGACTCCTGTAATTCTTGGTGAGCCTCTTAGGCTTGTACTCCAGGCAAAACAGGTATTTTTCTGATAAGGATGTTTTCCTCTGCTAAAGACCTGCAATGAGCTGCTAAACAAAGATACACCACTTAAGAAAATCCTTTGGTCAATTTCGTATTAAAATTATCTAAAGGATGGTTTGTATGTTCTGCCTGTAATGTAAATCTACAATTAGGCAGTCAAACAAAGGGCAGAAAGGATGGCTCTTTATCAGTACACATATTTACATTCACATTACATCCATTCTCCTGACTTCCTGGGAGCCCTATCATGTTTAATTCTTAGAAACTTGTTTTAGAGGGTCCAAAGAATATGATCCAGCCCTTTCTGTAATATGCGCAGAGCAACCAGAGAGTGAGTGACAGACATGACCTATGTAGGAACAAAAATATCTTGCTTAAATGACTACATATTACTCATTGTACGAATATGCATGTAAATAACCAGTTCCAGTACCTGGAAGTTCTTGGACAAATAGTTTTCTTGATGCAGAAGAGTATGTAATTCTCAAGCAAGAAGTGCATGATTTTCTGTAGACATGCAGTAATCATTTCTTCAAATATATTTTAGTGAAAATCTTAATCACCCTTGAACAGTAATGTTTAGTAGCGTTATCCTAGTCCCTACCTAAATGGCTTTGAATTTTCAAGATGATATGATTTCATAATTATAGATAGTACTTTTTGTAAAGAATACTTTTGATTTTTAAGCAAATGTTTTCTTTTAAACCTGAGAAAGTGGTGATGTCAAAGAGGACCTCAGTAAAAAAGGGCCTTATAAACAATGCTTGATTTTGGTTTCTAACCAAATTGTTGCTTATTGCTAGGAAGATTCTTATGTTTTGACTGCTTTCATCTAGAGAAAGTCTAAAATGGAGATGATCGTCTCTTCTACATTCTTATTTTTTGGTTTTGTCTTCCTTTATATTGAGATGAATTACATTTTGTGGTTAAATCTGTAATAGTAACACCACAGAAGGTAGAAGGTGTGGAAGGATGCATAGTTAAGCTAGTCTGATAAATTTTTATGACAAATTCATAGTGTCTACATTACTGTTGTTTATTTTGTTATGAATTTTATCCCTGAAAGCCAGTATGCAAAATAATTTAAGAGAATGTCAATAGAGGTTGTGTAAATGCTCAGATATTGCAGAATTAATTTGATATCATATGCCAACAAAGGATTTGTCCTTTGACAGCAGTCGGAGAGATTTCTACAGGGCATCTCATAATAGTGTTTATGTACTTCATACATACATATATATGTGTGTATATATATCTATGCATAATTACATACATATGAATGCTATTGCATTTCAGATACCTGTTCATCCAGTGCCAGATCCTTTAGTACATGAAGTTCTAAACTTGGCTTTTAAGCACTTTAAACATAAGGAAGGGTAAGTTTCACTTCAGATTTTTTTGTGTGTATTACCAGTGTGTGCTTGATTGTTGTGATTGTTTGCCTCACATGTAACATACTGGTGATAACACTATCAGTGAACACTGATTGATATCTTTAAACTGAAAACATATCTTGAAAGAAGTATTCAGTATAATGCTGAGTTTATTTTTCTTAGGATTTACAGAATGATTTGCATAGCCAGCCACATTAAGAAAAGTCTGTTTGGATAACTATACAGAATATGTCTCTTAAGTCCACTCAGTGAAACTACGTCACTTTAAATGTCACCATGCATTTTATGCTTCACTTTCATTGTTTTTATGTTAATAATCTGCCTTGCTATGGAACAGACTTTTTGTCTGTAATTGAGAACATGCTTGGGGTTTAGAAGAACAAAGTTGTATTTAACACCTTTTTTTTGCCCTTTTTTTTTTTTTTTCCCCCCTCTTTAGGTATTCAGGAACCAACACTGGGAATGTGCATATTATTGCAGACTTATATGCAGAAGTGACAGGAGTTCTTGCTCAATCAAAGTGAGTTTAGTCTCTGACTCTTCCTGCCTTTGGAGAAAGATAACTCTAGAATTAAAGGCTATTTAATATAGCAACATTTAGTTATGACCCCAGTAACTAATCTCTTAAGTGTCAAGTGTAGTCAGGTGTAGTCTGGCATGTCAGTCTTCTGTTCCAGCACAATAAATTTGAACAAATCAAGAAATAATCTTTAGTACAATACTGAATTGCTTTACTGTGGACTTGTAGGTGCAAGAAGGGAAGCCTGGTATCAGTCAGTAGTTGGTTTTCAGTCAACAAGTGTATTCTAAAGTGCTGATAGTCATAGGCACTCTTAAATGCCTATATTTTAAGTATCAGGGTACATCTTGCTTGTGTTCCTTTTACTGTAGGTGCTGTTAGCATTAACAGACTAAAGAAATCGGTTCCCAATTATAGACATCGTATAAAAAGTAACTGAGAATGCATGTAATTGCCATCTATATCCCTTGTTCAGGTTTCAAGCTGTTAGGAAGAAGTTTGTCACTGAATTAAAGGAACTGCGACAAAAAGAACAGAGCCCTCATGTAGTACAAAGTATCATCAGTTTGATTATGGGAATGAAGTTTTTTCGAGTAAAGATGTATCCTGTGGAGGATTTTGAAGCATCATTTCAGTTCATGCAGGTAAAATAAAACTGAAATGAGCATAATTTTGTTGTTTAAGTCATGAAGCTACAATGATGCTTGCTGTGATCAGTCACTCACTCTTCTTCTGTGTTGTCCTTCTTCAGCCTTTTCCATTTAGTTCATAAGCTCTCAGAGGTATGAATCATTTGTTTCTCTGCAGTTCGTGAGGACCTAGCATAATGACAACTCATTCTCAATTGTCTCAGTAATGTGGCAAACCTGTAATATATTAATTTATTCAAGGCTAAATGAAAATGTGTAGCAATCAAATAATTTTCTTTCTTTATGAAAGCAGTGGATTAAAGAAAAGAAGTTACTTGATAAATCTTTTTTTAACATCTGAGATGCCAAGAAACAGTTTTGTCTAAAAAACATTTCAGTTAATTTTCAGAGAGACTTAAAATCTCTTTATTTACTTCATTTGATTGTGGATTAAAAATTTGTCTTAATGAATAACTTGCTCATTCCACAGTAACTGAAGTTATTGCAACTTGGTCATAAATTTTGTTAAGAACTATTTAACAGCCATTGACATTGATCTCAATCCTGAAAGAAATTAACATACACATAGGTGTTTTGTGTCCAGAGTGGTCAGTTTGGTGTAGTGGAGTGTGCATACATGTGTATGGATTATTTATTTATCTGTAAAATTTTCTTTGCATCAAAGTCATCTTGAAAGTGAAAATGAGTATATAAAATTAAAATATGATTTTCTAATAATTTCAATAGAGTTAAGCATTTATTTTTTGAAACTTCAGAATAATCTGAGAAGGAATGTGCATCTTTACATTCTTTTATATTCTGAGTAGGAAGTAAATAGCTGTCTGGTATTACAAATGTTCTCCTTTCAATTTCGTTTCAGTTGCTGGAGAAACAGGTTTTAAAGTTTCTAATGTTTTGTAAAGTTGATATTGTCGAGGAATATAAGACTAATTGAAACACATTACATTTTTTACATTCAAACTGGCATCTGATGTGATACTACTGTCATCTTTTTTCTAAATATTTTTCTAATGCTTCCTTACTAAGGAGTGTGCTCAATACTTCCTGGAAGTAAAAGATAAAGATATAAAGCATGCACTTGCTGGTTTGTTTGTGGAAATTCTCATCCCTGTGGCTGCTGTAAGTATTTTTATTTTCATTTTTTTCCCCTACTATTTCCTTGACTTTTAATTAGACTCTCATTGTTAAAATTGTTTCCATTAGACCTCACTATATCACACTTTTACAGATTAAAAAAGGCTATTAAGTGAATTACAAGCACCTATGTAACCTTTCAAAGGGAAATGTGTCAGTGTGATTTGTGTATTAGATAGTTTCCAGTCGGTTTTCAGAACCTTTTAAAGTTTTTAAGTATTTAAATGAATCATCACAGGTATCCAGCCTTAGAGACTTGCAGGGATTTTGATGAAGAAGGTAGCTGCCTGGTTTGTGGAAAGAAGGCTATTCTGTATGCAAGGACAGAGTGGGTTAAAAAGGTGTAGGGCTCCAAGTATCTGTTTCATTAATTCTAAAAGCTGAACAAAGACCACTTAAATGGTTGGTTGGCTGGTAATTCTGTGTATAATTTCCTAAGTTTTCAGTTTTCAGAACTGGAGGACATAAAAGGAAAGGGGAGCATTGAGGAGAGGAACAATGACAAAGTTGTGGGTATTACTTTTTTAAATATATGAAATTACACTTTAAAAGTTTCAGTTTAGTTTTTATTTGTTAGTTGGTGGCAAATACTTCTTCTTTAAGTATGGAATACAGGCTACATTCTTAAAACAGAGAGGTTTTTAATGAGTTTTGGGTTTGTTCTGTTTTGTTTTGGTTTTTAACTGTATGACATTATTTCTTATGCTTCTGTTTATAATTTCAATAAATACACTTAAATACTTACCTAATGTGACACTTCTGAATGTTCTTGAATTCATGGATGTCTTAATGTATATTTAAATTGCCTTCTGTATAAACTTTTAAACCCATTTATGTGTCTATTTTTTTTTTAATAGGCTGTTAAAAATGAAGTGAATGTGCCATGTTTGAAAAATTTTGTGGAGATGCTTTATCAGACTACCTTTGAATTGAGTTCAAGAAAGAAGCATTCACTGGTACTTTAAAGAAATATTTCAGATTCTCCATTTTGCTCCTCTTAGACTTTTAAGCTCATACGTTATATGAGGAAAAGCTAACAGCTGTATTAATTTAAATCTTAACTTTCAAGTACAATTAAATTCACTCTGTGTATGCACATTTGCTCTAATTTTTTTTGTTTCTTTGTGCAAGATACGTGCACTATTATCTCACTTGTGAGTTTGTATTGAAATCAATGCTTGGTTTTGATTATTTTAGTGGGTTTTAGCACAGAGGTACTTAACCTAATGTCTCCTCTAAAAAGCTTGCATTCAGGGAGTCTGTGTATTTAAATTATGTTTAATTAAAAGATGGAAGTGTCAGATAAGACTTTTCCAGCAAAATAACAGCCAGTTAATAGCCCTGCTCTGCCTGTTTTTTCCTTCATACACTTTGTTTTTCTTTTTCCAATATTTTTTATTATATCTTTTGGATATAAATATCTATGGCTTTTTTTTCCGGTAAGACTGCATCTTAGCTTTTCCCCTAAGACTGCATCTTAGCAAGTATTTAAATCTCTTATTAATGTAGTATTTGGTAATTCTTGATGACCATGTCAACCGTGTTTCAAGTTGATTCCCTTCAGTTTGCCAGAGCTAAATTTTGCATTACAATTGGCATATTCAGTAAATGCAAGTGAATTTAAAATTATTTATCCTCACTTTCATGTTAGGGATGAGCTTTACTTTCTGGTATAAAGCCTATGTCCTTGTCAAACTCCTTATGTAAGAGTAACATAAAATAATTGATGTTTGTATTCACAATGTCATTTTATTTGTGAAATCAGGAACATTGTCACACCAAGTTTACAATTTACCTATTCATCCTCATTCTTTAATTGTGCTCCATAGCAAGATAATCTGCAGTCAGATTTGTTATTAATGACCATTATGTATTCTGGTAAAGTATGTGGTGTTTAAACAAATCTTATGTTCCTAAAGCAAAGCAAAGTCATGCTAGTCTGCACAATCACAGACTTTGTTAAATGGTGCTTCGTTCCTTACTAAGAGTAGACCTTGAGGAGAAGTGACATTTCTGACAACCTAAAGTCTGCCTCGGTTTTTACTGAGTTGATGGTATTTTTACTGAATACTCTTCTTAGAGGCTGTTCCCTCTCCCAGCATGTAGGACCCTATGAATTGAATCACCTGGTTGCAGGGAAGGAGCGAATGTTGTGCGAAGGGCAAGATCTGCTCGCAGTCTTTGTTTGAGATCAGGCCTTGCTAGGGAATGATCTTCACCGTGGTCCCACTGCCCCTTACACCATGAGCTCTTACAGCACATAACTTACACCCAGGACACCGTGCCTGGCGTGCATGTCCTAGTGCAGGGGAAATGCTGCTGTGCTAAAACTGTGAGAGTGAGAGACTGTGTGTCTCATTTTCAGTGTACAAGATTTGCAAAGAGCAGTTTGATCAACTCTTTTTTCCCCCCTACTCACAGGCTTTGTATCCATTGATCACCTGCCTGTTGTGTGTCAGTCAGAAACAGTTTTTTTTAAATAACTGGCACGTTTTCCTGCAGAACTGTTTGTCACATCTAAAGGTAAGACTACTTTTCAATACAGGAACTGTCACAAATCAATAACACTTACTCTGATTTGTTCTCAGCATTCTTGTGTCAAATAAACAATATTTGGCTGTTTAAAAGGACACTGTGATTTTTTTTTTTTTAATTAAATATCTTCATTACTATTAAACTTAGTAGTAAGTTTTTGTGATGCTATGTAGTGCAGGAAATAGATGTGGCCCCCTTGAGGATCATCAGTTTTATTGAGTAAAATCTGCAGAAGTATCTACTAATAAATGCTATTTATGCCAGAGAAAGTACAAACTGTAATTCTTCATGTGCAAATTATATATGAGAAAATAAATGGTTTATCTTCTCTTCTAAGCAGAATGTATAATAAGTGCAAAAGTTCTCTCTCTTGTTCACTTGTTGAAGGAATAGAAAATTAATTTGGAGTCCAGAAAAGAGATTTTACCTACAGCCTGTGATATATATTTTCCAAATAAAAGTTACAGTGTCCCTTTAACTCATGGCTTCAGTTGATAGCATTGTGAACATCAGCTGATCGATAAAGAGCTCAAGATACTTAGAAATTAGGGATTTGTTTTAGTGACTTTCTTGTAGCATTCATTGTTGTACGTGTTCTTTCCTTAATTTTGATGAAAGTAGTTCATGATTTTGCCTAATGTATTAATTTTGGTAATTCTAATGAATTCTTTGATCCACCTTCACAATATTCATTCTGGTGATCTATGAGTGACAGTTCCGAAGCTTATTAGTAAAATACGTAAAGCATCACGAAGTCAGGAGGAAACAGGTTTAGCTGCTTGGATTGTTTTTTAAGGATATTTTTGTTTTCATGACATCTTTCACACTTTTCTGTTGCTTGTTGGGTTTTTATATATTTTTCATCTAACATTTGCAGTTCTTTTGCAATATTTGCCCTGATTTTTGGTTTGTTGTTTATTTTGCTGATGGAAGCTGCTTTTGCTTTTGTTTTTAAAGCTTTTAAAAAATTTCTTAAAATCTAGGAGTTGCATTTTTCTGGCATAATGTCCATTACTGATAATGGATGTATTAAAAATATAAATGCCCATGAGTTTAACTGGTAGTTGCTGAGCATGCATTTTATATTTTACCTAGTTTTGTTAACCACTAACAGCTTAACACGTGTACTGTAAGGCTCTATTCAGCAGAAATTCTGCATATGAATTTCTGCAATTCAGAATTTGCAGTGTTATGATGCTGTGCCATCAGTGACTTATTTAGGATATTTTATGGCTTAGTTTAGCTTGGCCCACCAAATACTATTGGTTTTTTGAGTGCCTAGCTTGTTCAGAAACTTTGTTGAGTTTAACTTCGAAAAATACACCAGCACTGTCCTCATGTGTCCTATGAATTAATGTGTTCCTTTGTTTCTGAAGCTAATTAAGTGCATGCAGTCTGTGATAAATAATCTCATTAATTTATAAATCTGAATTTCACAGCAGTTTAGTCTTTTAGATTTCCCATTCCTAATTTTATTTCCTGATTTCCTAATGATTAAGGTTATTTTATTTGTAGTTACTTAAATATGTAAAATGCAATAAGGATTCCAAATCCACTGTCTCTAGCATCTTTGTTATTTAATCAAGTAATTGTGAGAGTTACTGGGAGATACTTTACACTTCTACCGTATTACTTAAAATTAACAATTGAAATAATGACAACACTTAGACTCTGTCACAGGGATATTCTACGAAGATTACGGGCCCATTAGCAAGTTGCCAAGAGGTAACATAGGTCAGGGGTTGATGGTGCTCAGTTTATTCCCTGGTGACTGCCCAGTGCAAACTCCAACCTGGTGATACACATCGTGTGGTCACGCTTTGGTGGCAGAACTAAGCAATTTCCCATTTGCTGTGGTGTGAAAGCTCACGTCCTCTCAGTTGCTCCATAGTACCTGATGTGTAGTACATGCATATCCTGCCATTCCCCACAGTATGTCAGCGCTACATTCAACTTGGTAATGCTCCTGAGAATGCTATGAATCCTGATCCAATACTAGCAATATTTATTGCCCTTGTAAACTCTTTGTACTGAGTTTCAGTGCACACTACCTTTAGTTATCTTCAAAGCAAGTTTATTGCATGGGGAAAACATCCTAGCCTTTCTGGAAGAGGAAGCCTAGGTTTGGGGATTTTTTTTCTTTCTTCTTCCTGCTGTCACTTCTATGAGGAAGGATTACATAGCTCTAGGTCTGGACCAATGCAAATAGCAGATAAGTGAGTTCTAAGAGTCAGTTTAGACCAGGAGTGTACCAAAAGATGTCTCTTGGCATAGGTATAACTGGCCTTGTCCCACAAAGCAGCTGGGATGCTGTTTCAGCATTGAGCCCAGCAGGGTATTTCTTTACACTCTGTAGTGTAGGCAAAATTCTGAATTTGTTCAGCAGACAATAACACTGGGTCAGTATTGTAAAACATTTTGCTTACTTTTTTGACTAGTGTTCCGAGAGACTAATTTTAGCAGGTTTGTCAGAAAGCTGGTAGATTCTTGGATGAAGCTGAGTTGTGTTGTGGTATCCTTACCACCTCTTCCAGGGAAAGGAAGGAACATTTGAGGAGGCTGCTGAAATGGGAATGAAAAGTATCTGTCATTCTGCACCACTGTTGGCTGGAAAAGAATAGATTTTTTTTTCCACAGTTTAACCTTAGTGTTGTTACTACAAAACCTTCAAAGCTGGAGGAACGTTTTCTGCCACTGTAGCAAAACCTGTATTTCTACTGAATAGAGTCCTTACTAGACAGCTATCTGTTGTTTTTGTGCTTTTTTTCATCTAACATGCATGTGCCTCCCATTCTCATGTTTGTTATGTTTTGCTGTCTCACATTGCTTTATTTAGATGCCATCTAACAACAGTATCAGAAAACAAATAGAAACACTGCAGGTGAGTTAATATGTTGTTATAACTCAGTGAACGTTGCTTTGTCTCATGTAAATACTTTTTTTTGTTTTATGTTAATTGTTGTATTTTGTGCTTTCCTTTCTTTGGAAAATTGCCGTTAGTACTGTTAAGAAGCAACAGGACTAAGAGTAGCTAATGTTTCGAAGATCTTTTTTACTTGCTAGGAAGTAAAGGAGAAAGATCAGAAAATTATCTAATACCAGTTTTCCCTTGAGGGTGAAAATGTGGCTTTGTGAGATTGAGTATCAATATCACAGGTAGTTTCCCTAAACAGCAGCTCATGTTTCCACTAGAAGTAAACTGCCTATTCAGATGTATGGTTTTTTTCTCGTAATTCATTTCAGAGTGTCTTGCATGTGAGCAAACTTGGAAACATTTTCACAATAAAAAATGTGAAACTGATTTACTATAGAAACTTGCGGTGCACTAACTTGAAAGACTTTTACTTACACTGTTGGTTTTGCAGGTTTTAAAGTACAGAAATTGTTTTAGTTCAGAACAAAGAAAAGTTTAACATCAATATTAAAAAGTACTTTCTTGAGTAAGTGGCTACATTTGACTAACATGGAAAAAATGCTATTTTGTTTCTTGCTTTCATTGAGAGTTTCCTTGAATTGTCTTAACGGGTCGTGTAAGACCAATGCAGATTTGCTGTTACGTTTTTGGTTTCGTAACAGAGAGACAGTTCTTGACAGCTTATTCCATTCTCAGCTGAAGTAATTTATGCGAAAGGTTTTAGAATTTTAAACAGAACTATGTTGGAAAAAAACAGAGAGTATTTAAAATGTGTCAGGCATCAGCTAAAATGACTGAAATTCAGCCAGGTTGGTGAATTACATAGGTATATATCCTGTATTATAATTGCAGTAAACTCGGGGAGAAAATGAAATACTGACGTATTAACACCAAGTATACAAGAAGTGTGCCATAAATTAGACCCCAAAAGCCATTTTCTTCTAGCATATTTGTTTAGTTCCTAGTTATAGGAAGAGATAATTAAGATTTTTAATGCTTAACAAATTAGAAGTACTTTTGTATTTATTTTGTAACCCTTTTCAAAAGGTTAATGCCTCTTCGTACCTTTTTTTTTTTAAACAAAGAAGCAAACTTTATCATAACTAATCTGAAATACCTCTATTGGATGATAAACCTAACAGATGGCATGTTGTTAACACATTGTAAATTATCTGCTACCTATACAATTTTTTTTTTTTTAATAAGATGATTGAAAGCCACTAGTAAATTTTTAGTTTTCTTCTGGACCTGTAAATTAAGCTCCCCTTTGGAATATTAGAAATAAGAAAACTGAAGCATTACTCAGTTATAGACACTGCATTTCAGATAGACTTTGATAATGCTTCTTCCTCACAGTAGCCCTGCTGCTAAATCAACTGCACAGTGGGACAGTTGCCTGTCGGAATAGTAACCAGGGACATGTAACTTTTGACTGGTTGGATTTTGTTCAAATCACCTTCCTAAATTTACCCACTGCCTAGCTGCAGGTGTGCCAGTTCAGAGACGATGACAGGAACACATTGATGAGTGTGAAGGGAAGGTAGAACAGCATTGTCACTGACATAGACTGGGTTAAGCTATTCCCTGGAATATTCTGATAAGCAGTCATGTATGTTATTTGGCTGTGAAGTACCACTTTTGCCTCTGTGATTTTGTGATAGGCTTTTAGCCATTCTTAAAGTAGGCTGCTGCCAAAACCAATAGTCCCAACCCACCTGTGTTAAAGCCATCCAAATTACTCTCCTTTGGATAGTCTATTGCACAGACATGGCCATGAAGTTGCTTAGATCAACTTACTGGTGCGAGTTGGACTTTCTTACTGCTAGAGTCAGTGCAAAAGGAGCAGTGAGATTGCAGAGAAGGGAACCAAGGATGAGACCATCTCTTTTCAAACAGTATGGACTTAGATCCACTTACACCCTTTGTGAAATTGCACTCGTCCTGGGAAGACGAAGTACTCTGCTATTGTGACTCATTGACTTGTGGTAGAGGCCACAAAATGTGAAAATAGTTAGATTCAAGCCATCATATAGATATGTCTTGAAATAGAGAGACTTCACTGGAGATGGGGAAGGTGTGTTTTGGGGGTTCTTTTGTTGGGTTTTTTTGTTGTTTTTATTTGGCTTTTTGGTTTTAGCTGAGAGAACACCTAAAAAGATAACAGCTGAGAATCGTTTATTCTTATAGTTATGACCAATTCCAAGAATCTCACTGGACACTTCAAGATTATAAATACACCAAGAATCCTTAGTTGGAAGAGGGATTCCTGGAGTTGGCATGAAGAATGTTAGCTAGTTTTACAGTCTAAGAGCTAAGAGGAGCAAAGCTAAACTCCTAGTAGCAGCTTTAAGGCAAAAAATAATTGTTTTCCATTTTAAACTGAATTATGCCACAAAATTTTATATTAATTCAAGAAAAAGCTAGCTTAATTGTTACAATAAAAATCTGTTGGAAGTGAGTAAACACTAATACAGCCCGCAGGAAATGGCTAAGTTGAGTGAAGCCTGGAGTGCCCACGCAGAGAAGCATCCTTGTGTGCCTGTCCTGTTTTGCGCTCTCTTCTTCTGCACTTACCCTGTCTGCTGTCATAAACTGAATGGTGGACTTAGACTTTGTACATGATCCAAAGCAGCTATTCCCTCCCAGTACTTTAGACAATCTGTAAGTTGGTTTGCTATAAAGTAGGTATTCATTATCAATGGCTTTCTGAGAAAAGTTCTTGGAAGCAATACAACTTGGGTGTTCAACTCAAGAAGAATATCTGCTTTTTAGTTACTCCTCTGCTCTCAGAGTGAGACAGATGTAAAATAATCTGAAATTACTAGTTACATATTCAGGCAGTTTTGGAAATATGCAATACAGGGTTGTTTCTGTGAAAATACATTGAAACTTGTAGTCAGTATTAAACACATCAGTTTTCATTGTTTAAAAAATGTAAAGTATTCTCAAAAGTCAAGAGTAATAATAGAATTTTCTGAGTGTCTCACTGGCAACAGTAACTGTATTTTTCATTTATTTTACAGAATAAAGATCCCAAAATGTCTCGAGTTGCACTGGAATCTTTGTATAGGTTGTTGTGGGTCTATGTTATTAGAATAAAATGTGAAAGCAACACTGTAACACAAAGGTAAGTTCATTATACAAATGATTTTAAACTATTGATTGGTGGGGCTTTTTTTCCCGCCAGTGGTATTAAGAGATCTTGAAGCCCATTCAGGGATGATCTAGTTGAGGAAGACTTCATCTTAATAGAGAAAACCAGAAGAACTTGATAACTTTTGAGGAGGAGAAAGAATAGAGTTTATGATTGTCTTTGCAAGGATAGAAGAGGGTGCAGAGATAAGATTTATTAAAGTAAAAAGGCATCAGTGGTACCAGAACAGATAGGGTATGAAATGACCGTCACTAAGTATAAGTGGGAAATTGAAAGGTTCTCTTTATAAATTAGCATAATGAGAATTTGGAGTAGTCATTCAGCTTTTTCTACTCCCTGACTGTTACTTAGTAATTTAAAGGAGAATCTTGGTCGATTCATAAATGAACCTGTGATACTGTTGCCTGTGACAGTAGAGAGCTGTACTTTCTGTAGGTGCTCCTGCCTGTCATATGCTTCTGTATTGTTTAGTAGCAACCCCTTTTTTTTTGATCTGAACGGTAAGATCTGTGCTATTATAAAAAGTGATTTTTAGAAGTTTTTTTTTAAATTTCTTTTTGTTTCTAAATTCTTGTAGCCGTCTCATGAGCATTGTTTCAGCACTTTTTCCAAAAGGATCTCGTAGTGTGGTCCCACGAGATACACCTCTGAATATATTTGTGAAGATTATTCAGTTCATTGCTCAGGTAAGTGTACGTGTAGGTAGAGCTATAAGAATATGATGAACATTATTTCATCCTATTAAATGAGAATTGTAATGTAAATGTAAATTAAAGCAATGTAAATTGAAGTTTCAGGTTTGAAATATTTGCACTGAATTAGTGGTCTTATATCTTGACTAGGATTTCCCCAAATACGTGTAACAAATTAAAAGACTCACTCTGTACTAGTGGCAAAATTATTTTACTTAAATGTCAACAACTGTTGTGTATGAACATTATGATGATTAATATTTACATTTGTATTGCATGTTGTAATTAGTGTGTCCATTATAATATTTTTATAAGGGACAAAGCATTTGAGCCATAATATCTACTTACATTTAGCCTGGAGAATAGCCTCTGCAGACAGAAAAAATATGGAATGCATACCGTAGTGTGCAATTAGTGTTGCATTATGATTTATATTATTTTAGGTGCTTCTGTTGTCCTTCTATCCAAATGCATGGTATGATCTAACAAGTAAACTCTCATTCATCTGTAACCTTATAGATTAGAGACATGTTTTCCTGTCTTACAGATAGCTTGTCTGTGCTTCAGCTTCCAAGATTGTTTGCATCTGGTCATACAGGGATGAGACAGGACACTCAACCCTTCACAGTATATATTTGTTTCCTAGGGCTCCTCTTTTTAGCACTAATTTTATCAGCTCATTTGTAGAAATGTGTTTGACCTGAGCAGAATTGTCTGGGAATTTTTTCAGGGGAAATGGTTCAGCCATATCGGGGGATGAGCTGTGTTGTACTATATTTAAAAAAGAACATTAAACCCTAAGAATAAATAGGAAAAAAAAGAATTAAAAAAACTTTTTTTCCCTAACTTTTAAGACATGATACCCAGCACCTGTGCAAAGCCAAGAAATTAAACTATGCATATTAACAGAAAAGAGATGATCAATCTATTTTCCTTTATAGGAACGTTTGGATTTTGCAATGAAAGAAATAATATTTGATCTTCTTAGTGTTGGAAAATCACCTAAAACCTTCACTATTAATCCAGAGGTAAAAAAAGCTCATTCCTTGTATGCAGCAAGCACAGGGCATTGGGGGAATTTTTGGGGTAAAGTGGCTAACTGTTTTTGAGCCTGAATGGAAACAGATCGATGAATATCTGAAGGGGTCTTCTGGTAAAACTAAAGTAATTGTAGTCATACACAGCTGCTGTTTCATTTCTGGTGAGTAAGCTACCAGCAGTACTGCAGTTCAGACTAATTTCAAAAATAATTTCAGTATAACTGTAAAGCATTTTTTCAGGGAAGCTGTACCTAGCGCTTATGGTTGAAGACCCAGTCTAAGCAATGTCTGTCTTCAGTATGCCATTCTCAAGATTCATATAAACTCCTTTAATGTTCTGTACTATGAAATATTTGATACATTAGCCTGTGCCAAGTCAGTTAGCTGGAATCAGAGTTGTCAGGACGCACTAAAGACTTGAACTTTATTCTTGTTACTTTCATTAGCCTAATGTGTAACAAATAATACCTGTCCTACTGGAACTGTACTGCTGTCCATTTAAAAGAGAGGAAAAATGCAATTCGTGTTGTTCGTCATCTGCGTTACTTTAATGTTGTAATTCCTTCTGTTTTCCCTTTCCTTTCCCTTCCTTTTTTTGCTATTGAAGAGGATGAATATTGGCCTCAGAGTCTTCCTTGTCATAGCAGATAGCTTGCAGCAGAAAGATGGTGAACCACCAATGCCAACAACAGGAGTTGTTCTTCCCTCAGGAAATACTCTGCGTGTGAAGAAAATTTTTCTTAATAAAACGCTGACAGATGAGGAAGCAAAAGTTATTGGTATGTTGTATTCTTTTGTAAGTTGGCGTTGCAATATGTGCTCATATGTTCTCAATTATTCTCAAGCAGCACCTTTATGTAACTGTATTTCTGTATTTATTTTGTCAGCAAGAATCTAATGACAACCTGTTTTAACAGAATTGTGTTGGTTCTTTAGAGAGGGCTGCTAGACAATATTGACCTTCTGGTGTACGAGACCAAATCCATGGCTTTTTTAGAAGTGTTTTGGACTGCCAAATTAGCACAAAGAAACCTGAGTGCAGTTAGTGTGGTAAATAGCATGGCAGTTTTTGTTCTCTTGATGTCATTCTAAAATGTCCCAAATGTCCCACAGCTGAAGAGGAGTAAGGCAATTTTGATCCCTGTCCACTATTGATCTTCTGTGGATGAAGCGGTCATCTCTCAAGGACTGTTTCAACCTGTAAAATTTAAACTAGAAGTAAAATGCTCAGAACTGAGAAAAAAGAAAAGTAACTAATGGTTGCTTCCTTGTTTATATTCTTTCTGAAAGAAACTTCTACTTTCGTATAATACCTCCTGCTACTTATTTGATATGCATTTCTTTTGACACTTAGTGTGTTTCATGTCATCTTTTTACAAGAAGAATTTTGTCCTAAGCTGAATAAGTGTCAGATATTTTCATATAAATGTGAAAATTAAGTGGGAACAAAAGAAAGAGATGATCGTAACTCTTTGGCTTTTCAGGAATGTCCATATACTACCCTCAAGTCAGAAAAGCGCTAGACAGCATTCTCAGGCATTTGGACAAAGAAGTGGGAAGGCCCATGTGCATGACTAGTGTGCAGATGTCCAATAAAGAACCTGAAGACATGATTACGTATGTACTGGATTAAAATATTTTCACTGTCACAGTTATGTCATATATTTATGCTGTGATGTTGCAGATGCCATCGTTAATGCATTACAATTGTTGGCTTTTTACTTGACTATTAAATGAATGCTGATTTCATTAATTAATGATAAAAATTTTTATTAGCTCCTTAGTTTTGACATGAAATTGAAAGTATTTGTGGTGTACTGAAGTAGATTTGTTTTGTTGGTTATAAACTGTTTTTGTAGGGGTGAGAGAAAACCTAAGATAGATTTGTTCAGAACTTGTATTGCTGCTATCCCAAGACTGATTCCAGATGGCATGAGTAGGACTGACCTCATTGAATTGCTTGCAAGGTAAGGGAAATAAATTCTGCTTTGAGTGGATGTTTTGGGTTTTTTTTAATCCTGTGTGTATGGGAGTTTGTCAGTGCAGTATGTAGTGTGAGTCCACTGCATACAGAATCCATTCCTCCTATTCCTGCATACCTTCTGCAGTTGGCCAAATGTTACTGGCCAGGGTAGCAGGAGATAAATTTATCCTAAAGATCTGCACTTATTTTTAGAGAGGATTTTTTTGCAAAGTAGGAATTTATTTCTGTTGCTTTGCTTGTTTTTTGTAATTGTCTTATCTTTTTGTTACTACTGACATACTCCGCCCCCCCCTGCTAATACTGTAGATTATCATAAAGGCATTCTTGTTTAACATTACCAAAATGTGAGACAAGCACTTATGGGAAACTTTTTTTCTTGTTTTCTACTAACCCTTCTTCCTTATTCCATTTTTTTTTTGGTCCAACACTACCCATATTCTTCCATCTCTTACCTCAATTTAAATTAAATGTGCCTTATCAGTACTGATAAGCAGTTGAGACAACTGGGCAGCCACGTGTTTGCAGATGGGTAAACTGAGCATTCAGGGAGAATATGTAGTATGGTACGTGCAGACGGTCTTTATATATTACTAGAGTGACAGACCTTCCTCTTTTTAATTTTTTTATTCTTAATGCAAGAATGACCTTGGTGCAGAAATACAAGATAGCTTTTAGCTTTGAAATTATAAATTCGGTTGCATATAATGTGTTGAGTGACATATATTAATAAATTAGTAATAATTTGAAAGAATAAGATTTTTCTAACATTTTTTCTTCAGTGTCAAAAATCACATAAAAGACATGAAGTATTAAGTAATAATACAGTACTGGATAAGTTTCTTCTACCATAGCAAACTGAGACATATTTTAAAATATATATGCAAAGGGATTTTTTGTTTGTTTTGGGGTTTTTTTTTTCTCATATCCAAGGTAAAGCTGCTTTATCTGTGTGGAAGTATTCTACGTTGTACAGTAAAGAAGGAAGAGTTAACACCAAACTTTAATTATATGAAGTCTGGTTAAGGGTATGCCAATCTAGGGTGATGATACTGGTGTTTTTTCTAAACAGGCTGACAATTCATATGGATGAAGAACTTCGTGCCTTGGCTTTCAATACTCTCCAAGCATTAATGCTTGATTTTCCAGATTGGCGGGAAGATGTTCTTTCAGGATTTGTGTATTTTATTGTGCGTGAAGTGACTGACGTCCACCCAACGCTTCTTGACAATGCAGTAAAAATGTTAGTGCAGCTCATAAATCAGTGGAAACAAGCAGCCCAAATGCACAATAAAAACCAAGATTCTCAGGTATTTCTAAATAAAGTCCTTTGTTAAGAAGTCGTTTGAATCTACGTACAATTTTATTAATAGGCTTATTGGTTTTGTTAAGTAATAAAAATTCAACTTACATTGCTTGAAGATTTTTAGATCTATTATTTAAAATCAGCATTTTTGACAAAAAAAATTACTTTAATAGTATTAAATATTCCCTGAACACTAGTTCATGGCCACGATTTTGCTTACATGAAAAGTCATCATGTGTAACTGGAAATATATTAAGTAGGAGTGGTTAAGCAGTAGAAATAAAAAAAAAAAGCACCATTCCTTACTAACAAACAGAAAGGGTTCAAATAGTTTAATTTTATACAATCCTATATGTAAAGAGTATTACCTACTTATTTTAATTTTGCCCTCAGTGCATCATTCTCTTGAGAAAGTGAAAGAAGAAAGACTTTCTTGTGATACTTGTTTGGACTGAATTCAGAGAGGTGCTGAAAAAAACCCAACCCTGCTATCGTGCCATTCTCATAATGCAAAATTTCACTAGTAGCCAAACAAGATTTAAATACCTTATGATAAATTCTGCCATAGCCTATAGTGGCACTATAGCTTGGTTGCATTTTTTCTTAATTTGCTTAACTTCTGTGATCTTTTTCTTAGCGTGGTGTATCCAATGGGGCTGCCCATACCCTTCCTTTGGAGAGGACCCTTTATTCCAGTGTATTTCATGTGGTGGAAGGTTTTGCTTTGGTCATCCTTTGCAGCACAAGGCCTGCCACCAGGAGATTAGCTGTCAGCGTTCTCAGAGAAATAAGGGCCTTGTTCACACTTTTAGAAATTTCTAAGGTAAGAGTCAATGACCCATTCTTGTGACTGCTTAATGAAACTACTTTTCTCTTGATTTTCTTTTTGCTTTTTGTGCTTTGTGTTTTTTTTCTTTTGTAGAGTGATGATGAGTTGGCTATAGATGTAATGGACAGACTAAGTGCTACTATCCTGGAGAGTTTCATACATCTCACTGGGGCTGACCAGGTAGAAGTGTTTTTATGTTAAGTTGGATGTAAGATGAGGTAATTCTGAAAAACTGTCCCAAATAAATTGTATTTCTTTTAAATGATGCTGTCACTATGTACTGTCACTGTGTTCATACTAACTTTATCAGCAATTTATCACCTTAAAGGAACCAACCAGTCAAACAAACCAATCCAACCAAGGGAAAAAAAAAGCCTCAAAAATTTGAGGAATGTTGTGAGGCTGATACAACCATTGTATGCTTTCTGACCAATAGTGTGCCATTATGACCACCATATACACACAGACAGTTGTATCTGTTTTTTCTCATCTTGCTCATAGATTACAATTTCTTTGAAGCAAAGGCCACTGCCTTTTTCTGCAGTGATACAGTGTCTTAACAGCCAATGTGTCCTTTATCCCTGATGAAAGCTATAATAACTATCAATGAATAACAACTGAATTCCATGTTTATATGTTTTATCCTTAACTTATCAAGGAGAAGGTCTTCTGATTTTAGGTTTAGGAAACAAGTTGGAATTCAGTAGTAAGACTTTGAGACTCCAGAATCTTTTGGGATAATTAAATCACTGAGCCTTTTTCTACAATTTACTATTTCTAGTATCCAGTTGCTTCCCAAACAGCATGTTTATAAAACTGCTCACATTAGGAACTTCTTTTAAAAACCCATAGATTAAGTAATATGTTGTAGTTATTCCAAATGTGGTTTTGACACTAATACTTTATTAGATATTTAACAATTAAGTTATTTAATATACATGGGTATTAAATATTGCTTTGTTCTCTTTTTTAATGCACACAGACTACTTTACTGTACTGTCCCAGTTCAATAGATTTGCAGACTCTGGCTGACTGGAATTCCTCCCCAATCAGCCACCAGTTTGATGTGATCAGTCCGTCACATATATGGATATTTGCACATGTGACTCAAGGCCAAGATCCATGGATTATAAGCCTCTCAAGTTTTATGAAACAGGAAAATCTTCCAAAACACTGCCCAACAGCTGTAAGCTATGCTTGGACGTTTGCTTATACTCGACTCCAACTGCTGTCTCCACAAGTGGATATAAAGTAAGTTAATTTCTAAAATAAATACAATATATTATATTGAGTATTCTTTCAAGATTTGTCATCATTGTAATGTCATTATGTTTCAGTGAGGTTAATATTTTCTGTGGGTTTAATAACAAAGAATTAAAGTAGTTCTAGCTGGAAAAAAGTTATCTGCTAGGAAGATTAATTTATTCATGCCTTTAGCAATATTGTAGTTCAACAGATTTGACTATAAGAGCATACATTACTGATGTACTGTTCTGAATAATTTATTCAGAGTTTACCTTGATAACAATTTTGGAAGCAATGGCATATGCATAATTGAAAAGTAAACTGAGTAGAAACCAAAGTGAAACCTGGTGAGCTTTATTTACTATACTGAGCTTTTGATGTTTGTTTTTTGTTGGTTTTGGTTTTTTTCAATAATAGCAGCCCTATCAATGCAAAGAAAGTGAATACTACTACAAGCAGTGACTCCTATATTGGGCTCTGGAGAAACTACCTGGTTCTTTGCTGCAGTGCAGCATCTTCTTCAAACTCCTCCACCTCCACAGGCTCTGTGAGATGTTCCCCTCCTGAGACGCTGGCGTCTACTCCTGACAGTGGTTATAGCATTGATTCAAGAGTAGGTTCTTCTAATGCTTAATTTTAAATAAGTCTATGTGCTATTGGAAGTAAAAGCACCTGAGCCTCATAAAAACTGTAATGATTCTTGGAAACTTGTGTAATTTGTCTGAAAACATGTTTTAATATACATTTGTCTTTCGTTTAGGATAGTGTTTCTGTTCACTTCTCCCAGTCCATGCTGTGGAGGCTTTTCTGCTTATGTTTTTTAAGGCAAAATCAGATCATGCCATGAAAATGTTAACCCAGTCTCAAAGTCTTATCTAGTGGTAATAAGGGAATGTTTTGTTTACCATTGAGGGATTTTTTTTTTTTTGCTGTCAGTAAACTTCTGCAATTCTGAGCAAATAGCCTCTCACTTCAGTAACTGAAGCAGTGACCTATTCAGACATGATTTTATTTTTTTTTCCTCTTTTTGTTCTTCTCCTTTTTGGCTTCCAGTAGAAGGTACAGTAGAGGTGAAAATAACTCATGGACTATGCAGCAGATTTTTGGCAGAAGCAGCCTATTCCATTTGTTTGTTACCAAGATCCTTTCCCTAAATCTGAGAAACTGTAGACAGAAAGCTTCAATCTATTCGAGAGCCACAATGGAGTCCAAGGGGTTGGACCCAGAAGTCTGCTTCCACTCCCTAAGGAGGGCAGATACACTAAACATGTAAAGCATCTGTTTATCATATTGAGCCATTCATTGTCATCTGACGGTTAAAATTCAATTATATGAGGAATGGAGAAGTAGTTAATACTATTTTACTATTTCAGAAAGTGTTTTTCCATGTCATAGATGAAAAATTTAATTTTTATCATTTTAAGTCACTGATCAGTGTGAGAAGACTGTAAAATAACAGCAGATGTTTTAATGTCATACCTGATTGTTTGATAACTACTACACTCTGGTTTATTCTGGTTTTCTTCTTAGATCATTGGCATTCCATCCCCTTCCTCCCTGTTTAAGCACATAGTTCCAATGATGCGCTCTGAGAGCATGGAAATTACAGAATCCCTTGTGCTGGGACTTGGCAGGACCAACCCAGGAGCTTTTAGGTAACTGTTGTGTTTCATCTGTTTTTATGCTAATTGGTTACGAAGCTGGGGAATCAGAGCTCAGAAAAAAGGTTTGCTTTTCTTTCTTTTAAGAATTTTTAAAAAGCTGTGAAAACTGATTACTATTGTATTTTTCTAGCATTTAGTAGTGTGATAAAGTTTATTAGAGGTTGAAATAATTTAATGTAGAAGTCATGTCTGCATAAAGAAAAAGAAGTTAGTTGGAACAATAAACAGCTGCCTTTTATTGGTTTTAAAGGCTGCCCTTATACAAAAGAACAGACTGTATACTATTAACATTTGAAATGTTAATTATAATCACATTTGTAAGAGTTACTAAACTCTCCTTATTGGTATTGCTAACAAACGTGTTTTTGAGATCTTTGTGTGTAGGAGATTCTTGATAATTGTAAACTAAAAAGAGATTCTTTGATCAAGGTGAAAAAAATACCAATTGCAACTGTTTTCTGACTAGTGCTGAAGCTCCTGAAATTTATGGTTCATCCCTCTCCCCCTCTTTTCTTTTTTTTTTTTTTTCCTGAGTAAACTTTCTGTAACTTCATGACTAACACATCACAGTCCATGTGGATCAGTATGGTTGCTGGTAACTGTGATCTACTGTAGCAAAATTAAATCTGTGCTAAGTCACTTGTTCTCTCAATTTAATTTCATGTATCATGTTCAACATATTTAGATTCAGCTCATAATTGAAAACTTTTGTTTACCCTGTTGTGACAAGTCTTAATATAAATGTTGAATTCAAAATGGTCTACCTGGCTGTTATGGCTACCTCAACTGAAATTCACTTTTCTTCAAATCCTAGTGTACTGTACTGTCAATGTGTAGTATGAATCCACTGAGGTGAAAAGGCAGCTCTATGCCAGGAAGCCAGGAGTTTTAAAAATGCATCTCTATGCCACTGTCCTCAGCTGACAGCCTTCTTTTTTATGGGGAATGGATGAAGAGGGCGAACATCTGAGGGGAAAAACACTTCCTGGGAAGGCCAGTGCTCAGCATCAGATGTTCTCTGACAGCAGCCAGTCTCTTACAGTGGAGAGTTATGAAGCTGTATCGTGCTATAGCAACCAACTCTGCTTCTGCGGAAGAAACCAGGAGTCACTAATGCTCCTGGTTTTGAATGAGATGCTGCTGCTCTCCAATCACTTGTGTCCCGTATTATGGCAGATGAGGAGCCAAAGATGTATTTGAAACCGTAATGCCAAGTCCTTAGTTACAGAATTCTGTTTTACTCCTTTGATAATCTCCTATTTGTGAATCATACATGACTTTACTGTCCTACCAGGAGTAAAGCAAGACTTTGTCCCATGACCCTGAAGATCAACTGAACAGTTTAAATCATAATTGCACAAGTCTAGAAAGTGCTTTCAGAAGGGATTTCACCAGAAATCCTTGTTTTCTAAATTAGAAAAAATTAATTCAGCAAACATTTAAAAAAACCAAACATACATATCTGATTCTCATCGGTCTTCTGATTTCTTTGTTCTGAATTATATGTTTTGTTTCTGACAACTAGCTTTTGCCATCTGTCCAATGTACTTAGCCACACCAGATGCTAGCTGTAGCCCATCCTTCACCATTGCAGCTCTCCACTGATTTGTTGTTTTGTTTTTGCTTTTTTGAGCACTGTTCCTCCCCACTTTGTACGTTTTACTTGGGAACTTTTCATTATAGATTATATGTATATGCAATCCACTCAAACTTGCTAGAATATTCTTTTGCTCTTTTGTTTTCTGTATACTGATCACATTAACTTGTCTAGGTGTCCCTTGCTTTCGATTGGAAGCTAACATTTTACTATGTTTTACCAAAAAAAAAAAAAAAAGCTTCTTCCAAATTCTTTTTCTGTGTTTTCTACATTTGAAAGTAAGTATAAAATAATCCCTAATCATACTTAAGTCTCTTGCGCACTGCAAAAGTTTGTGCAGCTTTCTGATCACCTGGACCCATTGTCTGAAGGAGGACCTTTGAATCACGTAGCAGAGGAGTCAGTCATTTACCATGAAAAAGTGGTTTATGCTTTTGATATGGCTGTATTACAATAGCACAGGAAGTAGAAAAATGTATCACACTCCAGCAAATCTAAAGTGGAGGCGGTAGTTACTACGTTAACAAATACTAAATAAAGTAAAAGCAATATGTTTTCACCTTAGTATTTTGTCTGTGTAGATCCATGCTACTGATTTCTTCCCCTTTCCCTGCCCACTTTTTGGCACTGTAAGAGAGTCTTGGTTTGGCAGAAAGAACTGAGTAGTAATAAAGACTGTGGAGCTCCAGAACAAATTGGGAATGTAACCACAGCAGCAAAGCCTGTTGCTTTTCAGTTTTCATAGAGGCTAGTCTGACTTCTGTCAGCGTAGCATTATTGGCCTTAAAGAAACAATTTTTGTAACAAATGAATGCATCATAACAACTGAAAGAGCATTATATCATAAGCTGCCAACATCCTTTTTTTTTTTTTTTTTCTAATAGTATCTGTTTGCACCATAAAGCTTTGTTTTCATTGAATATGAAAATAAATTAAAATAATCTGTGATGGAAATATGCCGTAATACTTGGTGAATGCAAATTTAGTGGTAATCATTGAGACATCCGTTTGCTAGTCTGTCTTTAAATTAGGAAAATAACTTTCTAGGAAACATCTCTTTTAAATACCAATTTATTTCAGAAGCCTACAGGTAAAGAACTAAAACCTAAGGGTGTTTTAAGCTATATTGTAACACTAGTTGCTGTGAAACATCTTTCAGTTAATGTTGTTTAATGGTTGTTTTTATTTTAATTCAGAGAACTAATAGAAGAATTACATCCTATAATTAAGGAAGCACTTGAAAGAAGGCCAGAGGTAATTAGATATTTTTCATTATATTCATTACATAGTTTTAACTGTCTTCTCACCAATGGTAGTAAAGAAATGTTAGTTCTATTCTTTACTTTCTGCAACTAAAAACTGTCAGTATAGCAGATAAAAAGGTGAGATGTTACTTTTTAAAAGATTGTGAAGTGGTTACATTAGAAAAGCTTTGTGTTTGTTTTGAGCTCTATATTATTCCTGTATCAAAGAGATTTTGTTTCAAATGATGAAAAAATTACTCTAACCTTTTCCTCACTCTTTAAATTCCTTTTACCAAAGCGTAGTTTTACACAGTTGTTACTTTGTTGTATCATCAGTAACATGCCCGCAATTAGTGGTGCCTAAGACATAGAATGGAGTTCTCCTGTCTACCAACTTTATTTTTTTAAATGAAAAAGACTGCAAGCCCACCTGACTGGCTGCTATTTATTACTTTTTTGATGGAGAGTATATTTTACAGCAGGGTTTAGAAGTCTCAGTATGTATTCATAAAAATAATCTCTGCAAACACAAACTCAGAGATGATTACTCAGTATTTTTTGTGGTGACTGTCATATTCGTATTAGTAATAAATTGGTGACTAAGTACTGATTATAGGAAGGCATATCACTTCTGTTTCAAAATGTTACTGGGATGTAGTGTGTTTAGTCACCCTTGCATGCAAATATGTAGATAGATTGGCATTTGTACTTCAGTTCATTGTTTTGTGTTGTGCTTTGCGACAGGAGACTGATAAAAACATACTGTTCAGATAATACATGTAATAGCAAACCTGGTATATCTTGGAGTTGTAACAGGGAAAAATTCTGTTAATTTTCTTGTTTATTAAAATTGCTAGCAATTTTGGTAACTCATGTTAAAACATTGGCACCCCTGATAATTGATGCCAGTTTTGATACAGATATAATAATGCTTTTATATGCCGTGCTGTTTTTATACTTAGTTTTTCCTCTGCTTCATTTAATTTTGTATTTCCTCTGTTGAACAGAACATGAAACGGCGCAGGCGTCGAGATATTTTACGAGTACAACTAGTACGAATATTTGAACTGTTGGCAGATGCTGGTGTCATTAGTCACAGGTAGGGGCAGTACTGATGAGGTGTTGTTGTTCATGGCTTCTGAGTTAAATCACTAGTATTCTTATGACCCAGTATAACAAGCATGTAAGATTCTTCAGTGAGTTTTAGTATACCACTAAATAAATAGATGTGGTTTTATAAAACTTGGAATTTTGCTGGCTTTCCAATCCCTCCGTCTCCCATGGTTTTTGTCACAGCGGTCTGTGTTTTATTTAAAATGCTCTATGCCCTGGGACATTGCTTCGAACAGGCAGTGTGTCACGTTCCTTTTTGTTTGTGTGTGTTCAAATATCGCACCAGTCCCTTGAATCAGAAAATGCAAGTTACAACTATTCTATAATCAGTCTGGAATTCTTCCTCACCTGCATAGGACACCTGCTAGTCAGCGTGTTTTATGCAGAGAAGACTACTGTTTATTAATATTGGACCTTTTTCTTTCTGAGGCAGACAGAATTTTAACAGGGTGGTTGTTTTTTTTTTCTCAGTTTACCCTACTTGTGTAGGGACACTTTGAAAGAAGACTTAAAATTCTGGCATACGTTTTACAAGTCTCTTACAATTTTTTTCTATGCAGGTGGAATTATATAAGAGCAAGCAGGCTAGGAGGTGGTTATGCTGACTTCTCCCCTTCTGTTAGACAATGATATTTAAATATTTATTTGTCAACCTCAGCAATGTAATCAGTGTGAAATTCTTAATCTTTAAGCAAGCTAATACAGTATATTTCAGAATGTTGCTTCAGAAGCATTGCTAAAATGCCTTTCTTGATTTTGGCATGCTGAGTTTTCAGAGTGCAGCCATTAAAATCGTACTCTCCCTTCTTAGCTTTTAAGGCGCTCGCTGGTGTTTAAAATACCTCCTAACCATAGTCTGCACCCTGGAACTTTGTCAGCTTTTCTCTCTGAGTCCAGTCTGACTTTGTGGCAGAAGTTAGGAAGCAATTAAGGGCTACCATAAACCACCTCGTGTTGCCTTTGGTGTGCAAGGCAAGCTTTGTAGTTGTCTTCAGTACAAATGTGGAAAGATGGGGAAAGGAATTGCCCGTCTGACAACTGCTTTTCAAAAGAGGGCAGGTTTGAATCACATGCAGTCTTTAGTCTCCTTATTTAGTTTAGTAATGACATCTAGTCAGGCGCTAAAGCAATGAAGATAGGAAATGGATATATAAAATGAGTAAATTGCTTTCATCTGCTAATAGTCAATAGTATGTCATGAAGTACTGAACATCTTGACTGACTCCCAAAAATCAGTATGTAAGTACGTATGTCTATAGTCAAGTAGCAGTTACTATATTTTCTGGTTTAGAAATTGCATGGTTGGGAATGGGGGGTTGGTTGTTTGGAGTTTTTTATTATTTACTCTTGTTCCCAGTATAGGAACTAATTCTATGGACGAGTGAGTGATGTCTGGGAGTTTTTTATTATTTACTCTTGTTCCCAGTATAAAAACTATGGAAGGGTGAGTGACGTCTGATAGTGAGGCTTTGATTACTTTGCTTTCACTGGAAATTTTTATTTAACACTGAAATAGAAAATGGCTGAGGAAATTAAATTAAATGTTTGCAGTCATGAGGTGGTAGTTTTTTTAAAAGTGGAAAAAAGTAGGGATTGTTTTAAAAAATTGTTGTATGTATTTATGATACTACTTGATTTTTAAAAAATTTATTTTTAAGTGCAAGCGGTGGCCTTGATAACGAAACACATTCCCTCAACAACACTTTACTTGAGTACGTTGATCTAACAAGACAACTCCTAGAAGCAGAAAATGAAAAGGATTCTGATACATTGAAAGATATCCGATGCCATTTTAGTGCCTTAGTGGCGAATATAATTCAAAATGTTCCAGGTATGTAAAAACGCTCTAATAACTTCTGCTGACTGTCTTTAATATGCAATACATTAAAAAAAATAAAAATGACCACACTCAATTAAACAAACAAAAATCCACTTTTCTTCTGAAGTTTCAGAATTCTTTCACAAAAATAATTTACGCCATCAGTTTTGAATATAACTTTAGCAGCATGAGTTTTTAAGAGGGGTTTTTGGTACTGTTTGGAAGCATACAAGTAATTTTCTTATTTAGCAAAAGTACTATTCCTTGGCAGTGCGTTTAAATTTTCTAGACTAGTAAATAGTGTATTCTTGTACATGAGCAGCATTAAACAGGACAATAGTAAACCTACATCCAGCTATTATGGTGTTGAAATAATGTATCTTTACATTGATTTTTCCTTTTATATTAATTGTTTGAGTCTGTTTCTGGTTTACATACTTTATTTTGAAGAATGACAAGAGGAGTGTGTCTAACTGTGTACTTTTCTTACAGTACACCAGAGAAGAAGTGTCTTTCCGCAACAGAGTCTACGCCACAGTCTATTTATGTTGTTCAGTCATTGGGCAGGTCCTTTTAGTATCATGTTTACTCCCCTGGACAGATACAGTGATAGGAACATGCGAATAAATAGACACCAATACTGTGCATTAAAGGTATTTTAGCACTTTCTGAATTTTGGAAATAGATTGTTATGTTTACTTTTCTAATGCAAATTTAATATTTGGGCTTTTTGGATCTGGTTTTCACATTCTTGTTGGCATTCATTACTTAGTTCTTTTTCTCTTCTGCCAACATGTAAATTTATGACAGTTTGGCTTTTCCATACTGTAAACTTATTTCACTTGCTATAGGAATTTCTTAAAATTACTACTTAGTGTTCCCTTCTTTTGACTTTAGTCCTCAGTTGCCGAAGAAGAAAAGCTTTCATGTAAAAGTACATTAACCATCAAACTGACATATTAACTCTGACATATGTCAGCATTTTAGTATTGACAATTCCTTGTATTTGGGAGTTGAGAAAAATATTATTTGATAATTTCTTGAATAAGATGTTAAACAGGTTTTTTTTATTAGCCTTAGTCTTCCTTCCTTGACTGAATACAACTTAGTTTTCTGATATTTTAATGGACTTGGAAAAAACATTTCTTGTATCTACGTTATTAAAATATAGTGTTTTTCAATTACTTTCTAAAGGCCATGTCTGCTGTACTGTGTTGTGGCCCTGTTGCAGATAACGTCGGGCTCTCATCTGATGGCTATTTATACAAATGGCTGGATAATATTTTGGATTCACAAGATAAAAAGGTAATACAGGAAGTATCAACTTTGGTTTGCAACTGTCAGTGCCTTCAGCATATGCTTTAGTGAGTTTTGTGGTCAAACTGGGCTAAACGTTTTAGTTTTGATAGTGTGTATTTTTGCACTGTCCTTGGTATGTGTATTCACCCTGTTGAGGAAGGCCGTCCCTAATCACAGTCAAAGTTAAATAGACAGAATGGAAGAGGATAGGGCAAGGAGTGAAACACTGCTTATTGTTTATAAACTAATCAGCTAGGTTAAGTTGTAATAATAAGCAGATCTTTTAGAAATTTAAAGGATACAAGATTTTGAACATGATCTCTTGTGAGACCGTAGAGCCCATTGGGGGTCGTGCGGAGTTATAAAGACCAAGCTTTACCTCTAAACAGTAAGGCAAGCTTTAGATTTAAAAGATGGGGCCTCTGTTGCACTAATCCTATGACTGCATAAAAACACAGCTCCAGTGGGCTACCTCAATTCAAGAGAATGTACAAATCTCCATGTAGATCTATCCCTTGAATCTCGCTGGAATTCCCGAATATGTTTAAGTGCTTTTCTGTATCTGATGCTTTCAGGTCAGTGTTCAACTTGTAAGTGAAAATAGTAAATAGCTCAAGGTAGCCTTGGGACTGAGGGGAAAAAAAGTCAGTAGAGCTATCTAGTTATTTGCTTCAATATTTTACGACTTGGTGTGCAATTTGAACATTAAGCAGTTTGATAGAATTACTTGTTGTTATTTTAAGGTGTGGTCTCGTTTTTAGAGGGCACACATTTTGTGTATTGCAGTTGGTTTTTTAATATTAATACTAAATACCTATTTCCCTATTTTATGGCATTTTTGTAAGTTAGTCTTTTTTTCTGTATTTATAAATATATATTTCTTCTTTTCTGGAATACAGGTTCATCAGCTAGGCTGTGAGGCAGTCATGCTGCTCTTGGAACTCAACCCCGACCAGAGTAACCTCATGTACTGGGCCGTAGACCGGTGTTACACAGGTTCCAAGCGGGTAGCAGCTGGCTGTTTTAAAGCCATAGCCAGTGTGTTCCAAAACAGGTACTACAGCAATTTTTTAAACTTTAAAATTTCCTTGTCAAAGTGTGATTTCATGTAGAACTAGTTTTTTTCCTCCCTATAAGAGAAAACATCATCCCTGTTTGTGTGTATGGGTTACTACAGAAGTTTTTCAAAATGTTATGTTATCTGATACCATATCCCCTGTATATTAAACTTTATTAAATTCAAATTTTAAACAGACAAATGTAATTTCACTTATTTCATACTTGAAATTTTTCCCTAGGGATTACCAGTGTGATACAGTGACCCTCCTGAATCTGATACTATTTAAAGCAGCTGATTCTACTAGGGCTATCTATGAAGTTGCTATGCAACTATTACAGGTTTGTAAGATACTTTGGATATTTTTTTTATTCTTTTAAAATAAGAATATCCCTGTGGAGTTAAAAAAAAAAAAATCTGTTATTATTTGGTTGTCCCTTCAGTAATGAAATACAATTTTTTTTTCTTCTCTATTTTAGTGCATAGTCAGGCCAGATCTTTACTTGGCACAAATAGACTTCAGTGGAAGTGTGTCTGTTTTCATGAACTAAGCACTCAAGACTTCTATTTTCATAATATCTGCTTTTTCAAGAGACAAAACCTAAATAAAGATTCTTCTGGTTTGGCCCTGAACCAGAGTGGTATATAGCTCCATTTGTCCAAAAGCACTTCAGAGAGTGCTTCCTGTCCCTTTACTCTATCTGCTTGGGTAGCAGTCAGTTTTCTGAGTTTTGCATTAATACCAAACATTTTTTCTTCCATCTGTGTGGAGAGATGATAGTGAAAATCTTGTTAGCCATTTAATTTACTTTTGTATATACCTTTCCGAGGTCATTTAGGGGTAGGCTTAATCTTACGGGCAGCATTCATGCTTAAAAATAAATAAATCTATGCTGCTTGTGGCTCAGATCACGCATCTTGGAGGTTTTTATTGTCAGCTAAATTCAACAGTAAAATCCCCACTGAAGTCACACCCCTGTTGATATGTCAGCACTCACACCACCCTCCCTTTTAGCCCCATCTTTCTTCTCAGGTGAACACCGCTGCTTAAGATCAGCCAAAACTGACTTTTAAAGTGTCAAACTGCTTTAGCCTCCTGCTGCATCTCTGCTGCATTAAAGATCACATTGCTCCTATCCATGTCTCATAGATGAGCGGAAATTGATATTGTTTGGAAAAACAAGTATACAATAGTATTTCCTGTTTTGTTATGGAGAAATTTGTATTTAATGTGGTATTTTGTGAAAGTGGATTTCCGAAATTTACTGCTGGAAACTCAGCAGGTGGTGCGAGTCTTACCTAGTCTTCTATGAAATTACCACAGTGTTGTTGAATATTGTAATTGTAGATGTATGGAGATCTGCATATATAGGAAACATTAAATGAGAGTAGATATGTGAATTTAAAAGGTAATTTTTATAAAAATTTCCATTGTAGCTCCATTTTTAGCTTCAAATTCTGAACTTTACTGTTGTAGATCTTGGAACCAAAGATGTTCCGTTATGCTCATAAACTGGAAGTTCAGCGGACGGATGGGGTTTTGGGTCAGCCTTCTCCTTTACCACATCTGTATTCTGTGTCATATTACCAACTGTCAGAAGAATTAGCAAGGACTTATCCTGAACTAACACTTGCTATCTTCTCAGGTATGGTTTTGAAACAAAAACTTAATCAGGTCAAAAGCATTGTACAAAATGTGTAAGTCTTATTTTTCAATAATTAATTTATATCTAATTCCCTAAAATCAGGACAACAAGATATCATCATAATCAATGGAGAAAGTGGAATTTACTGAGTGATGATTTTTGTTTACTTGTATTTGAAATAGATTCAAGAGGAAGCCACGTGAATCAAAGATACTTTTAGTGACTTTCTAATAGCCATGAAAAATCAAGTTAAAGAAATAATTTGCAACTGGTTTTGAAACCTATTCTTCTGTTCTTTCTACTTTTTTCTTATTTATTGTAGATTGCTTAAAAATATTATTCCATAGCATTTTTAATCAATTGTAGAATAATAACCTCTTAACATTAATTTAAAAAAACCTACTAGGACCAATATGAGCAAGAAAAAATTTTAAGTGCTTTTTTGCCAAAGATTTTTACCTGCTCTAGGTGTTCAATTCCTTCCTCCAATTAGAGGAATATGTATATGCATATAGTAATATGGTTTATTTAATTAGCTCTTGAAGACTGTGGACTTTATCATTGTGACATAGCACAAGTCAGCTAAACAAAAAAAAAAAAATTATCTGTATCAGCATTACTTTGTATCGGTATGGTCTGCTGGGTTTATGGTTGTTATTACCAAAACATTCTCATTATTGATTTGCAATAATGAGAGTGGTGGTGAATGAGAAGCTGAACATGAGCCAGCAATGTGCACTTGCAGCCCAGAAGGCCAATAACCGTATCCTGGGCTGCATCAAGTGAAGTGTGGCCAGCAGGTCGAGGGAGGTGATTCTGCCCCTCTACTCCACTCTTGTAAGGCCCCACCTGGAATACTGCATCCAGTTCTGGAGCCCCTGTCAGAAGAGAGACCTGGACCTGTTAGAACAAGTCCAGAGGAGGCCACCAGGATGATCCAAGGGCTGGAGCTCCTGTCCTATGAAGACAGGCTGAAAGAGTTGGGGCTGTTCAGCTGGAAAAGAGAAGGCTCTGGGGAGATCTTATAGCAGCCTTCCAATACTTGAAGGGGGCCTAGAGGAAAGCTGGGAAGGACTTTTCATAAGGGCAGTTAATGACAAAACAAGGGGAAATGGGTTTAAACTGGAAGAGGGCAGGTTTAGATTAGATATTAGGAAGAAGTTTTTCACTGTGAGGGTGGTCAGACACTGGAACAGGTTGCCCAAGGAAGTTGTGGATGCCCCCTCCCTGGAAGTGTTTAAGGCCAGGCTGGATGAGGCTTTGAGCAACCTGGTCTAGTGGAAGGTGTCCCTGCTGAAGGCAGGGGGATTGGAACTAGATGATCTTTAAGGTCCCTTCCGATCCTAACCATTCTAATTCATGTATGTGCCTAATTTCTGAATGACAGAAGTAAGTCAGAGAATCCAAACGGCTCACCCAGCTGGGAGACAGGTGATGCTGCATTATCTGCTGCCATGGATGAACAACATTGAGTTGGTAGACTTGAAACCTTTGCCAACGATTCATCGGCAAGATGAAGATGAAGATGATTCTTTGAAAGACAGAGAAATAATGGTGAACAGTAGACGATGGCTACGAGGAGAAGGCTGGGGGTCACCACAGGCTACAGCTATGGTTCTGAACAATCTGATGTATATGACTGCAAAGGTAAAACTAATTGCTGAAGTGCTCCATCTTGTTCCAGTGGATTGTTGTATTTAGGGTGGGAGAAAATACTCTCCAGAGATACTGTGTTACCAAGTTTTCAAGAGTTATTGTTCGTATTTGTGGAATTGCTTATTGTGTAACCCAACTATACCATATAGTTTTGAGGTATTATGAGAAATTTGTAATATGCAATATAAATGTTGCAATAATTGTTATCTATAGAGACAGTATGTAGCTGATGTTTTGCAATACAGATGTCTAGCTGGATAGCTGATAATACCAAGTTGCCTGTTAAACTACTAAAACCTGTGATCTCAAAGTGGAGTGCAGGAACTGATCTTGTTGCCAGAGGCTGATAGACCCTCCTCCTTCATGTGTTAGCTCCTTCCAACAGAGAAAAAGCATTGGATCACATGCAGTCCTCCTGCCAGTTCTTCGTGTCTTTGAATCCCGCTGATGCAAGTTCACATTTTAAGCTGTGAATTAAGAACTATTGGCAGCCTGTCGTCCATGGAATTCTCTTCAGGATTGTCAACAACTGAGATAATGAGTCTCTGCTAAATGTAGATAGATTTTTAAAATTTATATGTAAATAAATACATAAAAATATAATTAAATTCACACATAAATATTTGTATACTTACATACAGGTATGTTTAGATATCTTATTATATATTTACAACTATAAAATAAAATAATTATTTCCAGAATGTGTTTATAAAAATGAATATACATGAAAGCTTCATTCTGGAATGTTGAAAAGGCAACAGCTTCTTACAAGATTTATGTCTCAGTTTTCTAGAGCCTGTCCCACTTGTTCAGTACAGATGACTTTCAAATACAATGTTTTCTAGTGGAGTTTTCAGGAGAGATATTTGTTTTTGTTTTCTAGTATGGTGATGAAGTGGCTTGGTCAGAGATAGAAAATGTCTGGACAACTTTGGCAGACAGCTGGCCAAAGAATCTGAAAATAATTTTGCACTTCTTAATCAGTATCTGTGGAGTGAACAGTGAACCCAGCCTTCTGCCTTATGTGAGTATGTGATATGTCTCTCCTTAGTGCTATTGATATTTTAAAAATTAGTTGTGTGTCTAGCAGCAAAGATGACCAAACAAAAAATGTGAGGTATGGTTTCTAGTATCAAAATCTCCAAACACATAATAGTGTCACACCATGTTTTATGACCTCTAAATACTATGAGCAAGTCCAGTTCAGTTCTTTTTTGTTTGAGTTACTTTGGACATATATGTTGAAATTTCAGTATTCTGTTAAACCTGGCATTTATGGAATGAGCTTGAGAAAGGAAATAAACCAGAAAGAATATTGTACCTTAAAGATACCCAAGGCTTCCTTAAGGTAAGTTTCTGACTATTGTAGTTTAGTCAGGATGGTAAGTCTGAACCAGTTCACTAGCTGTCTTATCAGATACGAGTTGTCAAAATTCAGGGTATACTAGTTGGATCATCAACCTTAGTAAGTAAATAATAAAAAATGGAAAAGACATTAAAATGTCTGCATCTGTCTTAGCATTCTTTTGTTCCTTTGTCATAAAAAGGAAACTTAAGAGTTTGCTAAATTTAGCTTCATTTTATTAGGAGTATACACTGAACGACTCCTTTCCATCATAAAATGCAAATCTACTGAGCATTTGGTCTCCGTTCTTTAGGAAGAATTAAGATAGTTCCCTAAGTAATATTTTCATTAGAAAATTATTACAGGTTTTGCTAATAGTCCAAAAACCTAAATATTAAGTAAACAATCAGGACCTGTAATACTAAGTTCTTACTAAGGACAGCTTAAGTTCTTCATTGATTGACAATTGTTCTCATTGCAAATCAGGAAATCTAGCTCATTGTTGCAGCCCAAAATCTTTGAGTGTACAGTTTGAACAAGATGGCAAAGTAATTCCATGAATCAGATGCTTTGGATCACTTGCTTACTGTTCGTCTTTGAGTTCTCTCAAAAGGGTAGATATAAATCATTGAGTGTTAATGACTCAAGAAAATGTCAGAAGAAAAAACATGAACTTACTGATGTCTAGAGTAATCAGTGACTAGCAGCCATCTGCTGCTGCTTAGCAGTGATGAAGATTATTTTGCTGAAGTAAGATGTAGTGAAGAGTGCTTAAATGCTATATGCTTAATAAAATATTGCTATAGTTAGGTGTTTATTCTTATCAGAGTATATGAGCATTTGGGAATTAAATGTATTTTCCCATTATATAATTTGGGATAGTCCTAAAAAGCAGACAGATAATATGGTAAAATAAAGCATCTGTCATGCCGCGTAGGGACAGTGTGATTATTCTCACATGACCAAGTATTAAAACAAAAAAAACCCCACCTCAAGCCCCCTCAAAACCAATTTTATTTTTTACCAAAGCTTATGTGAGAGCACTGCAGAATAACATGAGGAAAAATATTATATCTACTGGAAAATAAATAGTGTAGAACACAACTGTGAAGTATCAAAAAGAAATTATCCGAGTACCTGCACTCCAGTTTTGACCTCAGATTTTGCTAAAACATTTTTTAGAAAACATTTTGCTTCTTAAACAACTGTCATTGAACTCAAAAGACTTTCTTACACTTGTGATATGTTTCCAGTGCTTGCTGCTATTGACACCTGTGAAAGCAATTTTGTGTGCTTTTAGAATGAGAGTAAGTTTCAAGTATCCTCACTTGCAGTGCAGATAGATACTGATTCTAAAAAGTTCTGGAGTTGACATCTCTTATTTTCCTTTTTTTTTTTTTTTTGAATCAAGCCATTGCAATAAGAATTTTATTTATGTATTTTACATACATACACTTGTTTTTGATGGCAGGTAAAGAAAGTTATAGTTTATTTGGGTAGAGATAAAACAATGCAACTACTAGAAGAGCTGGTGAGTGAACTTCAGCTTACAGATCCCGTCAGTTCCGGAGTCACCCATATGGATAATCCACCATATTACCGAATTACTTCCAGTTACAAGATCCCCTCTGTCACTTCAGGTGAGAATTTATCAACTTAAACTTTTATTACTGTCATTTATAAACATGCTATTGTCAGTCGGCTATAATATTGGAGTTCATGTGTAAATATTCAGTAGGAGTACAGTGTTCTGTTCCTAAAAATAGATTAAGGTACAAGGTTTGTTTTACAAGATCTGCAGTTTTTGGTGTACACAGCATTTGTCTGAAAGAACATCTGATAGGTTCACAAAAATCAGGTTTGTACTAATATATGTATTATGTTCAGATCTTGCATTGTTTACCCTTACACTTTTATGTCAATTCAGTCAAACAACTGGGAAAATTTATATAATTTTAAATCCATGTAATTTGTTATATTTTAATTTCTTTTATAGACACAAGCTGCATCTGTAGGAATTTATTGAAGAGTGTTTAAGTGAACGTGTGTAGGAGAATTTATTCAGAAACAATTACAAATAGGTCAATGGTCAAAAAAGCCTCCACTGAAAATATAAAAAGTGTCTACCTCACACTTCAATCCAAGAACATGAGGAGAAATGTGGGGAAAAGCTGTCTGGTTTTGGTGAAGCATCTTTCAAAGTGAGCCACCAAAGACATGGTTGGAAGGGTATCTAAACAAGGGCTTAGCTTTTCTGCTGCAAAAGCTGTTAATGTTATGAAACAGCCTGGACCTGTCACATAGGGATTATCTGGATCACAAGGTGGATGCATTGGCACTTGTTCACCGAAGTGTTTAAAAAGGTTAAAAAAAATTATGGGGCTCTTGCACTTAAATTTAATTGCAAGTAGCAAAATCTGTGGGGAGAGTGCAAAATTATTTCTGATTGTGGTCATCTATTCAGTGTGATGCTTGCAAGTTTCTCTTAAAAATAAATTGATACGATACAAGCTTCACTGCAGGCTGTTAGGTTTTAATCCCTAATCTGTTTGTGATTTAAATTAACTGCATGCCAAAGTCCAACTACATTTTACGGATTACTACAGGGCATAGCCTACAGGAAAGGAAGAAATAGGTCTCTAGATCCTGCTTCAAAAACTAGCCTTTCTATTTAATTTACATTGAAGACTCAGGGATTCCTGGAATGGATTCTTTTGATTTTTTCCAGTTAGTGAAATTATAGTAGCAGCTCAGAATCTTTTAGTCTAAACAGCATTTTTTTCTTATGTATGAAAGTAATTTTTGTGGCTCAGTTTGTATTTGTGCCCGTTGCTGTAGTGTAAACCTGGTTAGGACTCTTGGCATGGACAAGTAAATAACAGTCATTGTATAGTGCTTAAGACTGCTTTCCTTTTTTATTACCCAGTCTTTTTCTTTGTCCATAATTCACAGGTACCACTTCTAGTAGCAATACAATGGTAGCTCCCACAGATGGCAACCCTGACAGTAAACATGTAAAAGACAATATTGAAGAGAA